>NC_091164.1:16361514-16456514 GCF_040958095.1 Procambarus clarkii
CAAAGTTCTTTCACTCCAGGTGCTCCACTAGCTTTCTTCGCACAATCTTCTTCATCAGCTTGCATGGCATGCAGGTTAGGGACACTGGCCTATAATTCAGTGCCTCCTGTCTATCCCCTTTCTTGTATATCGGGAGTACATTAGCTGCTTTTAAAATTTCTGGCAGTTCCCCTGTTGCCAGAGATTTGTTATACACTATGGAGAGTGGTAGGCACAGTTCTTCTGCTCCTTCCTTTAGTATCCAAATGGAGATTCCATCTGGGCCTATAGCCTTTGTCACATCCAACTGTGTGTGTGTGTGTGTACTCACCTAGTTGTGCTTGCAGGGGTTGAGCTCTGGCTCTTTGGTCCCGCCTCTCAACCGTCAATCAACTGTTTACTAACTACTTTCCCCCCCCCCACACATACACACACCCGAGGAAGCAGCCCGTGACAGCTGGGGCATTCAGGGTGAAAGAAACTTTGCCCATTTGTTTCTGCCTCGTGCGGGAATCGAACCCGCGCCTCAGAATTACGAGTCCTGCGCGCTATCCACCAGGCTACGAGGCCCCCACTGTGAGTGTGTGTGAGTGTGTGTGTGTGTGTGTGTGTGTGTGTGTGTGTGTGTGTGTGTGTGTACTCACCTAGTTGTGTTTGCGGGGGTTGAGCTCTGGCTCTTTGGTCCCGCCTCTCAACTGTCAATCAACAGGTGTACCGGTTCCTGAGCCTATTGGGCTCTATCATATCTACACTTGAAACTGTGTATGGAGTCAGCCTCCACCACATCACTTCCTAATGCATTCCATTTGTCAACCACTCTGACACTAAAAAAGTTCTTTCTAATATCTCTGTGGCTCATTTGGGCGCTCAGTTTCCACCTGTGTTCCCTTGTGCGTGTGCCCCTTGTGTTAAATAGCCTGTCTTTATCTACCCTATCAATTCCCTTGAGAATCTTGAATGGGGTGATCATGTACCCCCTAACTCTTCTGTCTTCCAAGGAAGTGAGGTTTAATTCCCTTAGTCTCTCCTCGTAGCTCATACCTCTCAGCTCAGGTACTAGTCTGGTGGCAAACCTTTGAACCTTTTCCAGTTTAGTCTTATGCTTGACTACATATGGACTCCATGCTGGAGGCGCATACTCCAGGATTGGTCAGACATATGTGGTATATATTGTTCTGAAAGATTCCTTACACAAGTTTCTAATGGCCGTTCTTATGTTAGTCAACCTGACATATGCCGCTGATGTTATCCTCTTGATATGAGCATCAGGGGACAGGTCTGGTGTGATATCAACCCCCAGGTCTTTCTCTCTCTCTGACTCTTGAAGTTTTTCATCTCCCAAATGATACCTTTAATCTGGTCTCCTGCTTCCTAACCCTATCTTCATTACATTACATTCGCTTGGGTTAAACTCTAACAACCATTTGCTCGACCATTCCTGCAGCTTGTCCAGGTTTTCTTGAAGCCTCATACTGTCCTCCTCTGTCTTAATCCTTCTCATAATTTTGGCGTCGTCAGCAAACATTGAGAGGAATGAGTATACCCTCTGGTAGATCATTTACGTATATCAGAAACAGGATAGGTCCGAGTACAGAGCCCTGTGGGACTGCAATGGTGACTTCACGCCAATCAGAGGTCTCACCCTTCACTGTAACTCTCTGTTTCCAATTGCTTAGGTACTCCCTTATCCACTGGAGCGCCCTACCAGTTATTCTTGCCTGTTTCTCCAGCTTATACATCAGCCTTTTATGGGGTACTGTGTCAAAGGCTTTCCAACAGTCCAACAAAAATGCAGTTCGCCCATCCTTCTCTTTCTTGTTTAATCTTTGTCACTTGATCGTAGAATTCTATTAAGCCTGTAAGGCAAGATTTACCCTCCTGAACCCATGTTGATGGGTTGTCACGAAGTCTCTTCTCTCCAGATATGTTACTAGGTTTTTTCTCACAATCTTTTCCATCACCTTGCATGGTATACAAGTTAAGGATACTATCCTGTTGTTCAGTGCCTCTAGTCTGTCACCCTTTTTGTATATTGGGACCACATTAGCCATCTTCAATATTTCTGGTAGGTTTCCCGTTTCCAGTGACCTACTGTACACTATGGAGAGTGGCAAACAAATTGCTCCTGCACACTCTTTCAATACCCATGGTGAGATTCCGTCCGGCCCAACAGCCTTTCTCGCGTCCAGCTCCAATAGGTGCTTCTTGACCTCATCTCTTGTAATTTCGAACCCTTCGAAGGTCGCCTGGTTTGCTGCTACTTCTCCTATCGCCGTTACCTCTCCTTGTTCTATTGTAAAGACCTTCTGAAACCTTCTGTTGAGTTCTTCATACATCTCTTTGTCATTCTCTGTGTACCTGTCCTCACCCGTTCTAAGTTTCATCACCTCTTCCTTCACTGTTGTCTTCCTCATGATGTGACTGTAGTAGCTTTGGTTCGGTATTGGCTTTATTAGCTATATAATTTTCATGCCTTTTCTCGGCCGCTCTTCTCACACTAACATACTTGTTCCTGGTTCTCTGGTATCTCTCTCTACTTTCTGGTGTTCTGTTATTACGGAAGTTCCTACATGCCCTTTTGTTCAGCTCCTTTGCTTTCATACATTCCCTAGTAAACCATGGATTCTTCTTTTGCTTCTCTGTTTTTTCCTGTCGGGCTGGGACAAACCTGCTTACAGCCTCCTGACACTTTTGGGTGACATAGTCTATCATGTCTTGTACGGACTTGGTTCTGAGTTCTGTGTCCCATGGTATATCCCTTAGGAATTTATTCATTTCGTCATAGTTTTCCTTTCGGTATGCAAGCCCATTGTTTTCCAGTTCTCGTTTGGGAGAGATAATTCCTAGCTCAACCAGGTAATCAAAGCTCAAAACACTATGATCACTCATTCCCACGTGATCCTCTCCCTTCTCTTTCTTTCCTCACTACATAGTAGTCCTGTGGAAACACTGCATTTGTTATGGTTTTCGTTAGCTTTGTTTCTGTGAGTGCTATTATGTCTGGAATTTCTTCTAGTGCCCATTCTCCGAGTTCACTTAATTTATTTGTAATCCCATCTATGTTAGGGTACATTGCCTTGAAGCTCACTTTTTTCTGTTCATTTTCTTGTCCACCTTCTTGGCGAGTGTTCTGCTCGTGGGGAAAGCTGTTCCCTTGGTGTGAAAGTCTGTGAGGTGGTTTGTAGGGTCTCACAGGATTTTGGGGTGGGGGGGGTGGGGTTCAAGGGAAGGGGGGGACAGGTTGTGTATAGGGTAAGGAGATAGAGGGGACATGGAGGATCCGGGGTGAGAAGTGATAGGGAGGGTATGGGATGAAGGGGGAGGGGAGACAATGGTGGAAAAGACAGGAGGGGGAACATGGTGGGAATGGGGCAAGGGGTGACAGGGTCAGAATGGGGTGGGGGAAGAGGGAGGGTTGGGTGAGCATTTGAGTGGGGGCAGATAGAGTGAAGGGAAGGGAGGATTTCTATGCAGAGGGGGGTGGTGGCATTGGCCTCCCCTCTGGTGATGCTGGGATGCTGGTTTTGGGTTCCCCTCTTGTCTCTGGGTTTGTTGTGTTGGTGGCTGTGATTTCCTGGTTTACTCTTCTCTCCCTGCACTTCCTCCTTGCCTCTGCTTCCCTGGGTCTCTCCTCCTTCGTCCTGTCTCTCTGCAGGAATACTTTTTTGTATTCCTCCCCATACTGCAGATGACAAGCAAGCTCTCTCTCGTTTGTAAACACCACCTTTACCAGTGTGTGTGTGTGTGTGTGTGTGTGTGTGTGTGTGTGTGTGTGTGTGTGTGTGTGTGTGTGTGTGTGTGTGCGCGTGTGTGTGTGGCTCTCTCTCTCTCTCTCGACGCAATATCTACGCGATCTATGGACTTGCACTCCAACTCCAAGGCACTAGGTGAGACGCAGGCAACGCCATCTGTTGGTGGAGGTGTGGCGTCTGTGAAAGGCTCTTGTTTCATACCTCAGTTAGGAGGTGAGGTCGATTATGATGACCTCTGGTGAGTAACGTAACGAAATCAGCGCCATCAAGATTGGGCATCCGATTACATTTCACAGTTCCCCGGTGAAAGTTAGCCATCCACTGTTCTCCCTGCATACTTTTGTCTGGCAAATGACTTTTATGTTAACAGAGGTGTCGTGATGAGTCTGTTGCACTGTGGAATTCAGTTCACCTTGGCCTTTCCACACCTCTTGAGTTGTTTCCTCCGAGGACAAGTGGCCGCCGTCGGGAGTAAGCAATGTGCTGGCTGTTGTACTTGAGCAGTGATATTGTGTGGACAGACGTACCTGGGATTTGGCCATAAGGAGTTACAAGACAACAGTAGTGGCCGTCTGCTGAAAAGTGCAGCTAGTGTGTTGCTAGAGACTTCTGCCAGGGAGCTAGAGACCCCTGTAAGGGAATATTTGGGACCCCTATCAGCGTGTTGCTGAAGCCTCTGCCAGTGTGTTTCTGGAGAGCCGATGTGAGGTATTGGGACATCGTGACGATAAGGTGTGTGGACTGACCCATGCTGAGAAGGTGAACTCGCCGGTGATTATCAATGAACATGGACGACGTATACTTGAAGATAGTGGACTCAGCGGGATTAGAAGAACACTACAGATATATTAAGTGTCCTGTGTGAAAGAGACACTGTGTACATAAGTGTAGTTATTCTTCGATAGATAATACATTAGTTAGTGAAGGTGTAATTGCGTCATGTTTACTCCCTTATATTCCTTGCATTATTACTTGCTACTACCTATTCTTGAGTACTTACCAATGATTTGGGGTGGGATCATAGAATATGAGGCTCTAAAGCACATTATGCAGAAAGAACCCAGTTACTGGCTCATTTAGGCCATAGCATACTTTTTTTCTCTCTCTCTCTCTCCCCCTCTCTCTCCCCCCCCCCCCCCCTCTCTCTCTCTCCCCCCTCTCTCTCTCTCTCCTCTCTCTCTCTCTCTCTCTCTCTCTCTCCTCTCTCCTCTCTCTCTCTCTCTCTCTCTCTCTCTCTCTCTCTCTCTCTCTCTCTCTCTCTCTCTCTCTCTCTCTCTCTCTCTCTCTCTCTCTCTCCCTCCCTCCCCCTCTCTCTCTCTCTCTCCCCTCCCCCTCTCTCTCTCTCTCTCCCCTCCCCCTCTCTCTCTCTCTCTCTCTCTCTCTCCCCCTCTCTCTCTCTCTCTCCCCTCCCTCTCTCTCTCTCTCTCTCTCTCTCTCTCTCTCTCTCTCTCTCTCTCTCTCTCTCTCTCTCTCTCTCTCTCTCTCTCTCTCTCTCCCCGCCTCTCTCTCTCTCTCTCTCTCTCTCTCTCTCTCTCTCTCTCTCTCTCTCTCTCTCTCTCTCTCTCTCTCTCTCTCTCTCTCTCTCTCTCTCTCTCTCCTCTCTCTGGGAAAAGCAGTGGGCAATTAAAAGACAAACTATTGAAAGACAAACTATTACCTGACCACATCCTTAAACCATAATTAAACTACAGATGAAACTAAGTGAAGCACGGGGAGATAATAAAAACTAAAAACACACTCTCTGACCCAGGCACCAAACCCCCAGGTAGCAGGGGGAATGTATCAATGGCAGGGACCTCTACAATGTATGCCACCTTTGCTGAGGAAGAGCCCAGCAACCATGTCAACAGTCAAAAAAGTGCAATGAAAGCTGTAACTTCACAGTAGGCAACAAGATGCATGAACCAATTGAAAAAGAAAGTATTTAGGAATAAGACCATCAAAGACGACATTCTAGTAAAAAAAAGCGAACTGCAATATGTAAGGGAATACAGAAAGATATTTCTTCAGAAGTACGTGACCAGGGACATGACAATGCCGGCAGTAGATGCAAGGAAAAGGCTCAGGGAGAGGGAAGGGAGCCAGGGAACCTCAGCCTCTAACCCAACAATCCCAGTGGGCAGTGGGGAACCCCACACCATCAATTCAGGAACCCTAGAGGGAACAGCACAACCCCCATCTGCCACCCCATAAGAGCACCCTTCACCCCTTGCCCAAACCCTCTCTTCCTCCTACACAATAACCACCATACCACCCAAATCTCATTGACCCAACCACTTGGGCTGGACGGTAGACCGACGGTTTCGCGTCATGCAGGTCGGCGTTCAATCCCCGACCGTACATGTGGTTGGGCACCATTCCTTTTCCCCGTCCCATCCCAAATCCTTATTCTGACCCCTTCCAAGTGCTATATAGTCGTAATAGCTTGGCGCTTTCCCCCTGACAATTCCCTTCCCTTCCCTTCCTCACCCCGAGCACCCTGTGCCTCCCCATCCCTTGGTCTTCATGCCCCAAGCTGGCCCAGGCAAGATCTAAGTCCTCCATTACCCACACCATCACCCACCAAATTCCTGGTAACTCCACCACAGGAGGACGAGCCCTCACAATGAGCACCCCCCTGACTCCCCCCCCCCCCTCTCACCCCTTGGACTTCATCCTATCCAAAGCAGGCCCAGGCAAGAACTAAGCCCTCCATCCTCCACCCAATATCCCTCCATAACTCTCGTAAATAGCCCACAAGAGAATGAGCCTACACAAGATGGTCTGCCCATGGAATGGATTCCTGCACCTGTGAGGAGTGTGTGTGATAATTGATATAGAAACGCGAGCCTCATGATAACGTACTCAAACATCGATGGGATTACTAATAAAGTAAGTGAACTGGCTGAATGAGCACCGGAAAAAAAACATATGTAATAGGACTCCCAGAATCGAAATTGTCATTTCATAACAAATCCTGTGTTTCCACAAAACTACTATATAGTATGGAATGAGACGGGAGGGAGAGGAGGAGGAATGGTCCTGCTGGAAAGGAAGGACTGGACAAATCCACAAGGGCCGTGACGAGGATTCGAACCTGCGACCAAAAGCATCCCAGATGCTGCCTTTATCGACTGAGCTACGACATGGTCAAAAGAGTTGAAACCGAAGTTCTACTGAACTTAAGTGTGTGAAGGACTGGAGTTTGGAAGAGATGGAACTTTAGGATTCAGAGATTACATAACAGGAACTATGCTAATTGGTGGACCTAAGATAATAGTAGCACTCATTTACAACCCTCCATTTAATGACAGAAACTCAGACAGAGTTAGAAAGGAATAAAAAGGCAATGATTAATATATTAAAGATAGCAGCCTCAGTTGCTTGCTGCAATGGATTCAGAATCTTAATCATGAGCGACTTCAACCACTGAAAGATAGACTGGGAGAATTAGGAACCACATGGCGGGGCAGCTACATGGAGAGTTAAACTCTTGGACGTGACAACAAGAAACTCTCTAAGCCAACATGTCAGGGGGACCCACAAAATTGAGAGGCAATGACGAACCAGCTAGACTCGAACTGATATTCAACTTGAATGAGTCTGAAATAAGAAATGACACATTTGAAGCTCACATGGGAATGACTGACCACAGCGTATTGACATTTGAGTATCTGGTAGAAGTAGGGGTAACATATCCAAGGAAAGAAACAGAAAGAAAAAGGCTAACTTACCGAAGAGCAATGTATGATGAGAAGAAGGACTTCCTAACGGGAATACCATAGGAAATAGAACTCAGATAAAAGACTGTACAAGATATGATGAACTACGTCACCCATAAGTGCTAGGAAGCTGCAGACTGGTTTATCTAAGCTCAAAATGAGAACAATGAAAAGCAGCAGAAGAATCCTTTGGTTCAGTCAGGAATGTAAAGTCACGAAGGTACTGAGTACAAGAACATGGAGAAACTTCCGGAATAACAGAACACCAGAGAGCAGGGAGAGATACCAGAGGGACAGGAATGAGTAGCTCAGAGTGAGGAGAGAAGCTGAGAGACAGTATGAAAAGAACATTGCAATTAAAGCCCAGACCCAACCAAAACTGCTCCACAACCACATCAGGAGGACAACAGCAGTGAAGAAACAAGTGATTAAACTGATAAAATGGGAGAACAGATACACAGAGAATAACAAGGAGGTGTTTGAAGAACTCAACAAGAGATTCCATGAGTTCTTTACAATTGAGCAAAGAGAAGCCCCCCTGTACTAGGAGAGGAGGCGACAAACTAAGCCATTTTGGAGGAATTTGCAGGCGATGAGTCACAATAACGTGGCTAAAGTATGTTGACCAGACCACACACTAGAAGGTGAAGGGACGACGACGTTTCGGTCCGTCCAGGACCATTCTCAAGTCGATTGTCACAATCAACTAGAGAATGGTCCAGGACGGACCGAAACGTTATTGGAGGAATTTAAGCTCACCAGAGATGAGGCCAAAAGAAATCTGTTGGAGATGAATGTATCAAAGGCTGTTGGGCCCTGACAGAATCTCACCATGGATACTAAATGAGGGCGCGGACGAACTAAGCGTGCCACTCTCATTGACGGAAGTCAGGTCACTGGAAACAGGAGACCTAGCAGAAAGCTGGAAGGCACCTAATGTATTCCCAATATACAAAAAGGGTGAGAGGCAAGAGGAACTGAACTACAGGCCAGTTTCCTTAACTTGCATACCATGCAAGGTGATGGAGAAGATCGTGAGGGAAATGGCTTATTGAACATCTTGAGGGGAAAGAATTTTGTAACACCCCTCCAGCTTGGGGTTCAGGGATGGTAAATCGTGCCTCACAGGCTTAATAGAATAATATGACCAGGCGGCAAAAATAAGGCAAGGAAGAGAAGAGTGGGCAAACTTCATTTTCTTTGACTGTCAGAAAACTTTTGACACAGAACCCAAATAAAAGGCTGTTACAAAAATTGAAAAAACAGGCAGCAGTAAGAGGTAAGGTGCTCTAGTAGATAAGGGAGTATCTAATCAACAGGAAACAGCGAGTAACTGTAAAGGCGGTTTGACATTAGAGTGGCGAGATGTCACCAGCGGAGTCCCACAGACCTCTGTACGTGCACCCATCATGCTTCTGATATATGAAAACGATCTTCCAGAGGGTATAGATTCATTCCTCTCAATGTTTGCTGATGATGAACAAAATATGAGAAGAATCAAGACAAATGAATATAGACAGAGACTACAGGATGACCTGGACAAACTGGAGGAATGGTCTAGAAAATGCCCACTAAAGTTTAACTCAGGACAGTGTAACGTAATGAAATCAGGGAAAGGGAGAAGGAGGCTGTACACAAGGTACCATCTGGGAGGTGAAATCCTGCATGAATCAAATAGAGAGAAAGATCTGGGGGGGGGGGGTTGATATCACACCGAACCTGTCCCCAGAAGCCAACATCAAATGGATATCATCAGCGGCATATGCTAGATTCGCCAACACAAGAACTGCCTTTAGAAAATTGAGTTAGGAATCATTCACGACCCTGTATACCACTTATGTCAGACCAATCCTGGAGTATTTAGCTCCAGCTTGGAATCCATACCTAGTTAAACACAAGGGAAAGTTAGAGAAGATTCAGAGGTTTGCTATCAGAATAGTCCCAGAACTGAGAGGTACGAGCCACGAGGAAAGGCTACGGGGGTTAAACCCCTCGTCACTGGAAGAAAGAAGAATAAGGGGAGACATGATAACCACCTACAAAATTCTCATAGGAATTGACACGGTGGAGAAAGACAAACTATTTGAGATGGTGGGACACGAACATTGGGACTTAAGTGGAAACGAAGTACCCAAATGAGTCACAGAGATATTAGAAAGAGTTTTGTCAGTGTCAGAGTAGTTAACAAATGTAATACATTAGAAAGTGATGTGATGGAGGCAGACTCCATACAGTTTCAGATGTAGATTTGTTAGAGCACCATATGAATATGCAAACCTTGGGTTTGAATGCCCATTATCCACTCAAACCCAACCATTTGTTTAATTTTTTTTTAAATATATTACATTGAATTACACTGCTGTACCTGATCAGTCAAGTTAAAACTTTAACTGGATGAATACGTTGTTACGAATACAAATTGTATTAGCTATCACAAATCAGAATCCAATCTAATTCCCATGAACTAATGTAATCAGACATGTACACTACAATAAAATCTTATTATATTAACTATCACAACATATCGGTAGGAATTAAATGTTTTTATATATCGAGCAGCAAATTTTCAGATGTGTTAAATATTTTCTCGTGGTTCATTCACTATGATATTGTTAGGATATGCAGATGAAATGTGAATCGATATATGGCACAGTGTAACTTACATAGTTGCCGAGCTGAAGACTGGAGGCAACCTGCCAGGTAGCAAGTGAGCGACACACTGCCAGGCGCAGTCACATGCTAGCAAGGCTTCTGCTCTATATAAATAATAATTAGAGTCGTCCTTAGAAGTTTTTTGTGGAGACTTAATTGAGATGCGTGAGTTGTAGTAGTATGTGTGTACTCACCTAGTTATGTTCACCGAGATGTGCTTGCAGGGGGTTGAGCTCTGCTCTTTCGGTACGCCACTCAAATGTCAATCAATCAATTGTTACTAACTACTATTCCCCCCCCCCCACACACACACCCATGAAGCAGCCCATAACAGCTGTCTAACTCCCAGGTACCTATTTATTGCTAGGTAACAGGGGCATCAGGGTGAAAGAAACTCTGCCCATTTGTCTCTGCCGTCGTCTGGAATCGAACGCTGACCACAGGATTATGAGTCCCGCGCGCTGTCCACTCAGCTACCAGACCCCTGTGTGTGTACTCACCTAGTTGTGCTTGCGGGGGTTGAGCTCTGGCTCTTTGGTCCCGCCTCTCAACCGTCAATCAACTGATGTACAGATACCTGAGCCTACTGGACTCTATCATATATATCTACATATGAAACTGAGTATGGAATCAGCTTCCACCAGATCACTGCCTAAAGCATTCCACTTGTTAACTACTCTGATACTGAAAAGGTTATTTCTAACGTCCGTGAGGCTAATTTGGGCACTCAGTCTCCACCTGTGTCCCCTTGTTCGTGTAACACTCGTGTTAAAAAGTTAATCCTTATCTATCCTGTCAATTACTCTGAGAATTTTGTAGGTAGTGATCATATCTCCCCTTACTCTTCTGACTTCCATTGTCCTGAGGTGCATTTCAGGCAGTCTTTCCTCATAACTCATGCCTCTTAGTTCTGGGACAACCTAGTGGCAAACCTCACAACTTTTTCTAGCTAAGACTTGTGCTTGACAAGGTACGGGCTTCATGCTGGGGCCGCATACTCCAGGATTGGTGGTACATATGTGGTGTACAAGGTTCTGAATGATTCCTTACACAGGTTCCTGAAGGCTGTTCAGGAGTTAGCTGCCTTGCGTATGCTGCAGATGAAATTTTTTTATGTGGGCTTCAGGAGACAGGTTTGGTGTGATATACACTTCAAGATCATTTTCTCTGTCCGTTTCATAAAGTATTTAAATTAATTTCCCATTCGGTATCGTGTGTCTGGCCTCCTGTTTCCATGGCGTAATTTCATGACCTTGCATTTACTCGGGTTGAACTTTTGTAGCCATTTGTTGGACCATTCATTCAGTCTGTCTAGGTCATCTTGTAGCCTCCTACTATCATGAACAAATCCACAAGGGCTGTGATGAAGATTCGAATTTGCGTCTGAGAGCATCCTAGACGCTGCCATAATCGACTCCTACTATCATCCTCTGTTTTAATCCTCTTCATAATTTTTGCACCATCAGCAAACAATGAGAAGGACGATTCTATACCTTCTGAGAGATCATTTACATATATCAGAAACAGTATAGTCCTAGGACTGAACCCAGCGGGACTTCACTGGTGACGTCTCGCAATCTGAGGATTCATCCCTCACAGTGACTCGCTGTCTTCTGTTCCTTAGGTACTCCCTTATCCAATGGAGAACCTTCCCTTTCACCCCTGCTTGCATCTCCAGCTTTTTCACTGGCCTCTTGTGTGGTACTGTGTCAAAGACTTTCTGGAAATCCAAAAATATGCAGTTTTCCCACCCCTCCCTTTCTTGCCTGATTTTTGTTGCTTGGTCGTAGAATTCAATTAATCCTGTGAGGCAGGACTTGCCATCACGGAACCCATGTTGTTGCTGTCTTACAAAGTTCTTTCGCTCCAGATGTTTCACTACTTTTTTTTCGCACAATCTTCTCCATCAACTTGCATGGTATGCAAGTTAGGGGCACTGGCCTGTAGTTCAGTGCCTCCTGTGTATCCCTCCTTTTTCTATATCCGAATTACATTAACCGTCTTCCAATTTTTTGGCAATTCCCTGTTACCAGTGATTTGTTATACACTATGGAGAGTGGCAGGCACAATGCTTCTGCTCCTTTCTTTAGTATCCATATGGAGATTCTATCCGGGCCTATAGCCTTTGTCACATCCGAAACTAGCAAGAGCTTCCCTATATCCCCACTGGTAATCTCAAACTTTTCTAGTGGTTCCTGGTTAACTATCCCCCTCTATTATCTCTGAAACTTCCCCTTGCTCTAATGTGAAAACTTCCTGGAATTTCTTATTCAGTTCCTCACAACTTCCTTGTCCTCTGTAGTGAATCCTTCTGCCCCTATCCTTAATTTCATAACCTGTTCCTTTACTGTTGTTCAATCAACTGTTTACTAACTACTTCTCTCTCTCTGTCTCTCTCTCTCTCTCTCTCTCTCTCTCTCTCTCTCTCTCTCTCTCTCTCTCTCTCTCTCTCTCTCTCTCTCTCTCTCTCTCTCTCTCTCTCTCTCTCCCCCTCCTCTCTCTCTCCCCCCCTCTCTCTCTCTCTCTCTCTCTCTCTCTCTCTCTCTCTCTCTCTCTCTCTCTCTCTCTCTCTCTCTCTCTCTCCCCCTCCTCTCTCTCTCCCCCCCTCTCTCTCTCTCTCTCTCTCTCTCTCTCTCTCTCTCTCTCTCTCTCTCTCTCTCTCTCTCTCTCTCTCTCTCTCTCTCTCTCTCTCTCTCTCTCTCTCCCCCCCCCAGCCCCCACCCCTCCTCCACACACAACACACCCCCACCCCCACGGAAGCAGCCCGTGACAGCTTACTAACTCCCTGGTATCTATTTACTGCTGGAAAACAGGGGCATATAGGATGAAAGAAACTTTGCCCATGTGTTTCTGCCTGGTGCGGGAATCGAACCCGCGCCACAGAATTACGAGTCCTGCGCACTATCCACCAGGCCACCTGCAGGCCTCTAATGTGTGTGTGTGTGTGTGTGTGTGTGTGTGTGTGTGTGTGTGTGTGTGTGTGTGTGTGTGTGTGTGTGTGTGTACTCACCTAGTTGTACTCACCTAGTTGTGTTTGCTCTGGCTCTTTGGTCTCGCCTCTCAACCGTCAATCAACAGGTGTACAGGTTCCTGAGCCAAGTGGGCTCTATGATATCAACACTTGAAACTGTGTATGGAGTCAGCCTCCACCACATCACTTCCTAATGCATTCCATTTGTCAACCACTATGACACTAAAAAAGTTCTTTCTATTATCTCTGTGGCTCATTTGGGCACTCAGTTTCCACCTGTATCACCTAGTGAGTGTGCCCCTTGTGTTAAATAGCCTGTCTTTATCTACCCCTATCAATTCCCTTCAGAATCTTGAATGTGGTGATCATATCCCCCCCTAACTCCTCTGTCTTCCAGTGAAGTGAGGTTTAATTCCCGTAGTCTCTTTTCGTAGCTCATACCTCTCAGCTCGGGTACTAGTCTGGTGACAAACCTTTGAATCTTTCCCAGTTAAGTCTTATCACACACACACACATTCCTGTGTGTGTGAGTGTGTGTGTCTGTGTGTGTGTATGTGTGTACTTACCTATTTGTACTCACCTATTTGTGCTTGCAGGATCGAGCATTGACTCTTGGATCCCGCCTTTCCAACCATTGGTTGTTTACAGCAATGACTCCTGTTCCACTTCCCTATCATACCTAATTTTAAAATTATGAATAGAGTTTGCTTCCACTATCTGTTCCCCAAGTGCATTCCATTTTTCTACTACTCTCACGCTAAAAGAAAACTTCCTAACATCTCTGTGACTCATCTGAGTTTCCAGTTTCTACCCATGTCCCCTCGTTCTGTTATTATTACGTGTGAACATTTCATCTATTTCCACTTTGTCAATTCCTCTGAGTATTTTATATGTCCCTATCATATCTGCTCTCTACCTTCTTTTCTCTATTGTCGTAAGGCTCAGTTCCTTCAGACGTTCTTCATATCCCATCCCTCGTAACTCTGGGACAAGCCTCGTCGCAAAACTCTGAACCTTCTCCAGTTTCCTTATGTGTTTCTTCAGGCGGGGGGCTCCATGATGGCGCGGCATACTCTAAGACTGGTCTCACGTAGGCAGTGTAAAGCGCCCTAAAAGCCTCCTCACTTAGGTTTCTGAATGAAGTTCTAATTTTCGCCAATGCCAAGTAAGCTGCTGTCGTTATCCTATTTATATGTGCCTCAGGAGTTAGATTAGGTGTTACGTCCGCTCCCAGATCTCTTTCTCGAATCGTTACAGGTAGGCAGTTCCCCTTCATTGTGGTCTGTCCCTTTGGTCGCCTATCACCTGATCCCATTTCCATAACTTTACATTTACTCGTGTTGAACTCCAGTAGCCATTTCTATGAACATCTCTGCAACCTGTTTAAGTCCTCTTGGAGGATCCTATAATCCTCATCTGTGACTACTGTTTTCATTAATTTTGCGTCATCCGCAAACATTGACATGTAGGATTCCACTCCTGTAAACATATCATTTACGTAAATTAGAAAGAGGATTGGTCCCAGCACCTATCCGTGAGGTACTCCATTCGTTACTGTTCGCCAGTCCGACTTCTCGACCCTTACCATTACCCTCTGGCTTCTTCCTGCTAGGTAGTTCCTTACCCATGCGAGGGCCTTTCCGCTTACTCCTGCCTGTCTCTCAAGTTTGTATAGCAGTCTTATGTGCGGTACTCTATCAAAGGCCTTTTGGCAGTCAAGAAATATGCAGTCTGCCCAGCCTTCTCTGTCCTGCCTTATCCTTCTAACTTTATCATAGAATTCCAAAAGGTTTGTTAGGCATGATTTCCCTGTCCAGAACCCATGTTGGTGTTTGTTTACAAACCCAATGCTCTCCAGGTGCTCAACAATTCTTAGCCTAATTATTCTTTCAAGTATTTTGCAGGGATGCTTGTCAGTGATACGGGTCTGTAGTTATGTGCCTCCTCCCTATCTCCTTTCTTAAAAATCGGTATGACATTTGCCTCCTTCCAGCAACTGGGCAATTCTCCCGACATAAGTGACTCATTAAAGATCATTGCCAGAGGCACGCTGAGAGCCTGCGCTGCCTCTTTTAGTATCCACGGTGATACTTTGTCTGGTCCAACTGCTTAAGTTGCATTCAGTGTTGTCAACTGTTTCATTACCTCCCGTGCTGTCACCTCTATCTCTGATAGTCTTTCATCTAGGGTAATCTCTTCTAACAATGGGAGCTGCTCTGGCTCGGTTGTGAACACTCCATGGAAACTTGCATTCAGTACCTTGCAGATTTCCTTGTTACTTTCTGTATATGCCCCTTCTGTTTTCCTCAGTCTTGTCACTTGGTCATTTACTGACATCTTCTTTCTTATATGGCTATGTAGTAATTTAGGTTCCTTTTTCGCTTTGATTGCAATATGATTCTCATAATTTCTTTCCGCTGCTCGTCTTATGTTAATGTAATCATTCCTAGCTCTGTTACATCTAATCCTGTTTTTTTTTGTTTTTTTGTTTAGATATATACAAGAGTTGTTACATTCTTGTACAGCCACTAGTACGCGTAGCGTTTCGGGCAGGTCCCTGGAATACGATCCCCTGCCGCGAAGATTCGTTTTTTCATCCAAGTACACATTTTACTGTTGCGTTAAATAGAGGCTACAGTTAAGGAATTGCGCCCAGTAAATCCTCCCCGGCCAGGATACGAACCCATGACATAGCGCTCGCGGAACGCCAGGCTAGTGTCTTACCACTACACCACGGAGACTGCAGTCACCACGGAGACTGTTGTCCTTTGTCCTTTGTCTTCTGTCCTTCCTCCACTCCCTCCTGCTTCTCACGTTTGCTTCCTGACACTGTCTATTAAACCATGGGTTATTATATTCCCTCCTGCTTTTTTACTGTTGGAATAAATCTCTCTGCAGCCTCCTTACAATTCCATATGACTTGGTTTATCATACCTTGCACTGTTTTTCCTCTAATTTCTTCCTCCCACTGCACTTCTCCCAGGTAGACCCTTATCCTTCTGTAGTCCCCTTTTCTGTAATCAAGTCTCCTTTCCTGGACCTCTTGTCCTTTGGTCACAATTTTAAGTTCCTTCATGTAGTCAAAGACTAGGACACAATGGTCTCTGGCTCCTAGTGGTATTACATGTTCCAAATGCTCGATGTCTTCTATTTTCTGGGTGAAAATGAGGTCTAATAGGCTGGGCGTATCCCCTCCTATTTCTCCAGTGTTTTCCTTCACATGTTGTGTTAGGAAATTCCTGTCAATAACGTCTACCAGCTTCGCTCCCCACGTCTCCCCACCATGGGGATTCCTTGTTTTCCAATCTATCTCTACATGATTTAGGTCCCCCATGACCAGCAGCTTCGCTCTCATTCTTTGCGCTATTGTTGCTGCCATCTGCAGTTCATCTATACATGCCTTGTTGCTGTCCTCATACTCCTGCCTGGGTCTCCTACTGTTTGGTGGGGGATTGTAGAGTATCACGATTACAATCTTCTTCCCATCCACTGTCAGAGTTCCATGTATGGAGCTCGTGCTTTCATTGGTACCCGGATTTTCCAGCTCATCAAACTTCCGTTTCTGCTTTATTAGGAGTGCCACTCCCCCTCCCTGTCTCTGTGTCCTTTCTTTTTTTATCACCTAGTACCCCTCTGGAAAGATTGCATTCGGGATCATGCCATTTATTTTAGTTTCCACTATTGCCACTATGTCTGGGTCTGCCTCACTAACTCTTTCTTTTATCTCTGCTGCTTTATTGGATACCCCATCACAATTGGTGTTCCAAACCTTGAGACGCTTCTTGGAAACTCTTGTGCCAGAGTTCCCCCTTTCACTGGGGGTGTGGGGGGCGGGGGAATGGTGAGAGGGGACTGGGGGGTGTCTGGGGGGGCGAATGGAGGCTGTGGGGATGTCTGGGGGGTGCCTGGGAGTGCCTAGTAGGCGAATGGGGTCTGGGCATCTAGGAGGGTAGGAAGGGAATAATGGTTCTGAAAATTAAGGAGGGTCTGAATGGCATAGGGGGGTTGAGAAGTAGAGTGAGACAGAGCCAGATAGAGGTTGAGAAGTTGGGGGAAGAGGAATATTGAGGGCAGAGAGCTGAGGAGAGAATGGAACCTGGGTGCTGGGAGTGGAAGAGAGAGTGTATTAGTTAGGGGGGAATTGGGGTAGGTGGGGGTTTTGGGGTAGAAGAGGGGAAGAGGGAGATGGGGGAAGGTGTTAGGGGGTCACAAGGTGAGGGGGGTTAAATGTGGGCTGAGGGTGCATAGGAGGGGTGAGGGTTGGGTGGGCTTTGAGGGTGAGTGGAAGAGGGGTGCAGTGGAAGCTGGGATGGAGCAGATGGAATTGAAGGCAATGAGGTAGAAGGGGCAGGTGAGTAGGAGGGAGTAGTAGGGGAGGGGGTGGGAAGGTGAGTTTGAGGAGGGCATAGCTTGACCCACTGGGGTCTTTGACAGGAGTGATGTAGCAGGGGCATGGGAGTTGTTGGGGAAGTGCAAATGTGGAAGGGGCAGGGGGGGTTTTGGGCGGCTGAGGCAGGGGGGAGGTATAGGAGGGCTGAGTTGGGGAGGATGTGACATGGGAGGTGACCTGGGAGGTGAGGCTACGTGAGAGGCTAGGGGTACGGTGTCGTGCTTGCCATCTATTCTTGTGGGCTATTTGCTATTGTTTATTGAGACGTCATATACGTCTCAATAAACACATTGTAATGGGTTGCACTTCCTCTGAGTAAATGCTTGTTATGTACTCCACAGCTCCTCATTGGAGAATTACACCAGAACAGGTCTATTCTTGGTACAATTGTAAGGTCTAACCCGGCGGCTGATGTCCACTTCGTATTCTGCCATTCCTGCTTCAATACATCTCAATATCTCATGCAATTCATATTTTTGCGTCTCTATCCTTTCATGTCTTGTTGGTGCCCCAGATTCGAGTAATCCGTGCATTATAATGGTTCTTCTCTTCAGTAATTCACTGTAATGCTGGTAGCCCCTCCCCTGGAGATTCCCTATCCCAACCACACTCACTAACCCATCCCCCACTAATCCTTTGTCTTTAGCCATGCTGTTAATCCTTCCTAATTCATTTGTGATCCGAGCACATTCCCTCTCCCAGTCCTCTCTTCCCTTCCTAATCTCTTCCTGAATATAGAGGATAAGCTCCTGTTTCTGCCTCTCTACTCCATCCTGTATTTGCTGAAATAACTCGCTTTTAATCCCTTGGATTAAATCCTCCATCCAATCGCTCCTTCTCTCTACAAATTTACCTATGAATTTGTCTATAAATCTGTCCTCCTCCCTGTTCCTGCGGGTGATTGACCTTGAAGCCCATCCTGATCTTGTCATTGCAGTAACAACCTAGCCAAAAAGGTTAGCCCAAATAATAATTTGTATCGGGCCTCCTGCTCCCTACACCTATCTTCATTACATTACATTTGTTTGGGTTAAACTCTAACAACTATTTGTTGGACCATTCCTTCAGTTTGTTCAGGTCTTCTTGAAGTCTCAAGCTGTCCTCCTCTATCTTAATCCTTCTCATAATTTTGCCATAATCAGGAAACATTAAGAGGAATGAACCTATACCCTCTGGAAGATCATTTACATATATCAGAAACAGGATAGGTCCGAGTACAGAGCCTTGTGAGATTGCACTGCTGACTTCACGTCAATCTGAGGTCTCACCCATCATCGTAACTATCTGCTTTCTATTGCTTAGGTACTCCCTTATCCCCTGGTCCACCCTACCAGTTACTCTTGCCTGTTTCTCCACCTTATGCACAAGCTTCTTATTGGGTACTGTGTCAAAGGCTTTCAGACATTCCAAGAAAATACAGAAAGCTCTTTCTTGCTTAATCTTTGTCACCTGATCAGAGAATTATATTAAACCAGTAAACCACTGTCTTCACAATACTTTTTGTTGTATAACGCTTTAAAACTATTGACGGTTTTGGCCTCCACCACCTCCTCACTTAGCTTGTTCCAACCGTCTACCACTACGTTTGCCAAAGAAAACTTTCAAATATTTGTTTCGGCACCTTTGTTTCCTTAGGTTGAATCTGTGTCCTCTTGTTCGTGAAGTTGCTGGTTTCAGAAATTTTTCTTTATCAATTTAGTCAATTCCTGTTAGTATTTTTTAAGTGATCATATCTCCATTTTTCTTTTTAAAGAAAGAAATCTATTTTTTTGTAAAGATATCCTTTTTATAAAAGATATCATATCTTTCTCTGTTTTTCCTCTAGGGGTGGTTGTTTAACGCCTCCAGTCTCTCCTCGTAATTCTTGTTTTTTTTCAGTTCTGGAAGTCATTTTGTTGCATGCAACTTTTCCAGTTTATATATGTGTTTCTTGAGATTTGAGCACCTTATAACTGCTGTATATTCCAATTTGGGTTTCACAAAAGTCATGAACCGTTTCTTTAGTATTTCATATGGATTTATATGGATTTAGTATATATCCATATATTTATATGGATTTAGTATATATCCATATAATTAAAGGCAAGTCTGAAGTTGGAAAGTGACGCATACACGCCTCTCCCAATGTTCTTTATGTGTTCCTCTGGCATCAGTTTACTATACAAAACCTCCCTTTGGTCGCGTTCAATATTAGAGTTGTGTAATTTCTTTCCAAATAATTTGTAAGTTGTGTGTGATCTATTTTCTTCCGATTCTATATTCCATAACATGGCATTTATTAACATTGAATTTAATTGGCCACTTTTCACTCCTTGCATTTATTTTATCCAGATCAATTTGAAGGGCATTACAATTTTCTGCGTCTCCAATCTTTCCAATGTCATAGCTTCATCTGCAAACATGTTCATTTATTTCTGTGTTCCTTCTGGTAGATCGTTTATGTAGACGATGAACATTACTGGTGCAAGAACTGAACCCTGTGGTACTCCGCTAATAACCCTCCTACAGTCAGATACATTGTCTATGATTATTGCCCTTATTTGCCTGTCAGTTAGAAAATTTGTCATTCATGTCAGAAGCCTCCATGTTACCTCTCCAGCATGTTTCAGTTTCCAAAACAATCTCTTGTGTGGGACTCATTCAAAAGCCTTTTTTTTAGGTCCAGATAAACGCAGTCAACCCAACCACCTCTTTCATGTGGTATCTCTGTGGCGCTACAATAAAAACTAAGTAGATTTGTTACACAGTATCTTCCTATTCGAAAATCTTTATGCTTGTCCGTTATCATCTCATTACTCTCTAGTTAATCAACCTATTTGGATTTAACTATTTTTTCTAATGTTTTGACTACCACACTTGTTAATGACAGTGTTTATAATTTAGAGGTACCTCTCGACGACCATTTTTATAGGTTGTTTTATGTTTACCCTTTTCCATATATTTGTAAGATTCCTGACCACAAGGATGTCTGGATGTGTGTATGTGTGTGTGTGTGAGTGTGTGTGTGTGTGTGTGTGTGTGTGTGTGTGTGTGTGTTTGTGTGTGTGTGTGTGTGTGTGTGTGTGTGTGTGTGTGTGTGTGTGTGTGTGTGTGTGTGTGTGTGTGTGTGTACTCCCCTAGTTGTACTCACCTAGTTGTGCAGCGGGGGTTGAGCTCTGGCTCTTTGGTCCCGCCTCTCAACCGTCAATCAATAGGTGTACAGGTTCCTGAGCCTATTGGACTCTATCATATCTACACTTGAAACTGACTATGGAGTCAGCCTCCACCACATTACTTCCTAATGCATTCCATTTGTCAACCACTCTGATACTAAAAAAGTTCTTTCTAATATCTCTGTGGCTCATTTGGGCACTCAGTTTCCACCTGTGTCCCCAAGTGCGTGTGCCCCTTGTGTTAAGTCGCCTGTCTTTATCAACCATGTCGATTTCCTTGAGAATCTTGAATGTGGTGATCATGTCCCCCCTAACTCTTCTGTCTTCCAGCGAAGTGAGGTTTAATTCCCGTAGTCTCTCCTCGTAGCTCATACCTCTCAGCTCGGGTACTAGTCTGGTGGCAAACCTTTGAACCTTTTCCAGTTTAGTCTTATCCTTGACTAGATATGGACTCCGTGCTGGGGCTGCATACTCCAGGATTGGACTGACATATGTGGTATACAAAGTTCTGAATGATTCTTTACACAAGTTCCTGAATGCCGTTCGTATGTTGGCCAGCCTGGCATATGCCGCTGATGTTATCCGCTTGATATCTGCTGCAGGAGACAGGTCTGGCGTGATATCAACCCCCAAGTCTTTTTCCTTCTCTGACTCCTGAAGAATTTCCTCTCCCAGATGATACCTTGTATGTGGCCTCCTGCTCCCTACATCTATCTTCATTACATTACATTTGGTTGGGTTAAACTCTAACAACCATTTGTTCGACCATTCCTTCAGCTTGTCTAGGTCTTCTTGAAGCCTCAAACAGTCCTCTTCTGTTTTAATACTTCTCATAATTTTAGCATCGTCCGCAAACATTGAGAGAAATGAATCGATACCCTCTGGGAGATCATTTACATATATCAGAAACAAGATAGGACCGAGTACAGAGCCCTGTGGGACTCCACTGGTGACTTCACGCCAATCGGAGGTCTCACCCCTCACCGTAACTCTCTGCTTCCTATTGCTTAGATACTCCCTTATCCACTGGAGCACCTTACCAGCTACACCTGCCTGTCTCTCCAGCTTATGTACCAGCCTCTTATGCGGTACTGTGTCAAAGGCTTTCCGACAATCCAAGAAAATGCAGTCTGCCCATCCCTCTCTTTCTTGCTTAATCTTTGTCACCTGATCGTAGAATTCTATCAAGCCTGTAAGGCAAGATTTACCCTCCCTGAACCCATGTTGGCGATTTGTCACGAAGTCCCTTCTCTCCAGATGTGTTACCAGGTTTTTTCTCACGATCTTCTCCATCACCTTGCATGGTATACAAGTCAAGGACACTGGCCTGTAGTTCAGTGCCTCTTGCCTGTCGCCCTTTTTGTATATTGGGACCACATTCGCCGTCTTCCATATTTCTGGTAGGTCTCCCGTCTCCAGTGACTTACTTTACACTATGGAGAGTGGCAAGCAAAGTGCCTCTGCACACTCTTTCAGTATCCATGGTGAGATCCCATCTGGACCAACAGCCTTTCTAACATCCAGATCCAGCAGGTGTCTCTTGACCTCCTCTCTCGTAATTTCGAACTCTTCCAAGGCCGCCTGGTTTACCTCCCTTTCTCCTAGCACAGTGACCTCACCTTGTTCTATTGTGAAGACCTCCTGGAACCTCTTGTTGAGTTCTTCACACACCTCTCTGTCATTCTCTGTATACCTGTCCTCGCCTGTTCGAAGTTTCAATACCTGTTCTTTCACTGTTGTTTTCCTTCTGATGTGACTGTGGAGTAGCTTTGGTTCGGTCTTGGCTTTGTTTGCTATATCATTTTCAAAACTTTTCTCTGCTTCTCTTCTCACCCTGACGTACTCATTCCTGGTTCTCTGGTATCTCTCTCTGCTTTCTGGTGTTCTGTTATTCCGGAAGTTCCTCCACGCCCTTTTTTTCAGTTTCTTTGCTTCCATACATGTATTATTATACTATGGATTCGTCTGTTGCTTCTCGGATTTTTCCCTTCGGGCCGGGATGAACCTGTTTACTGCCTCCTGACACTGTTGGGTAACATAGTCCATCATATCCTGTACGGACTTATCTCTGAGGTCTGTGTCCCAAGGTATTTCACTTAGGAAACTTCTCATCTGTTCATAATTTCCCCTTCGGTATGCCAGCCTTTTGATTTCTAGTTCTTTTTTGGGGGAGATAAGTCCTAGCTCTACCAGGTACTCAAAGTTCAATACACTGTGGTCACTCATTCCCAAGGGCGATTCCATCTTAACTTCTCTTATATCCCACTCATTTAGGGTAAATATCAAATCAAGCATTGCTGGTTCATCTTCTCCTCTCATTCTTGTTGGTTCTGTGATGTGCTGGCTTAGAAAGTTTCTTGTTGCCACGTCCAGCAGCTTAGCCCTCCATGTTTCTGGTCCTCCATGCGGGTCTCTGTTCTTCCAATCTATCTTCCCATGGTTGAAGTCTCCCATAATTAGTAGTCCAGATCCATTCCTGCTAGCAACAGAAGCTGCTCTTTCTATTATGTTAATGGTGGCCATGTTGTTTCTATCATATTCCTGTCTAGGTCTTCTGTCATTTGGTGGTGGATTATATATGACTACGACTATAATTTTTTTCCCTCCATTTGTTACGGTACCTGCTATGTAGTCACTGAAACCTTCAGAGCCCTGAATATCCATCTCCTCAAAATCCCAGCCTTTTCTTACCAGCAGAGCTACACCACCCCCACCTCTTCCTTCCCTCTCTTTCCTCATAACATAATAGTCCTGTGGGAACACTGCATTTGTTATCGTTTTCGTGATCTTTGTTTCTGTGAGGGCTATTAAGTCTGGGTTTTCCTCTAGTACCCGTTCTCCAAGCTCATTTGCTTTATTTGTAATTCCATCTATGTTAGTGTACATCGCTTTGAGGCTCACTTTCTTCTGTCCCTTCTCAAATCGCCTCCTTGGTGAGTGTTCTGCTGGTGGGGGAGGCTGTTCCATGTGTGTGTGTATGTGTGTGTGTGTGTGTGTGTGTGTGTGTGTGTGTGTGTGTGTGTGTGTGTGTATGTGTGTGTGTGTGTGTGTGTGTGTGTGTGTGTGTGTGTGTGTGTGTACTCACCTAGTTGTGTTTGCGGGGGTTGAGCTCTGGCTCTTTGGTCCCGCCTCTCAACAGTCAATCAACAGGTGTACAGATTCCTGAGCCTATCGGGCTCTATCATATCTACACTTGAAACTGAGTATAGAGTCAGCCTCCACCACATTACTTCCTAATGCATTCCATTTGTCAACCACTCTGACACTAAAAAAGTTCTTTCAAATATCTCTGTGGCTCATTTGGGCACTCAGTTTCCACCTGTGTCCCCAAGTGCGTGTGCCCCTTGTGTTAAGTCGCCTGTCTTTATCAACCATGTCGATTCCCTTGAGAATCTTGAATGTGGTGATCATGTCACCCCTAACTCTTCTGTCTTCAAACGAAGTGAGGTTTAGTTCCTGTAGCCTCTCCTCGTAGCTCATACCTCTCAGCTCGGGTACTAGTCTGGTGACAAACCTTTGAACCTTTTCCAGTTTAGTCTTATGCTTGACTATATATGGACTTCATGCTGGAGCCGCATACTCCAGGATTGGTGTGACATATGTGGTATATAATGTTCTGAAAGATTCCTTACACAAGTTTCTAAAGGCCGTTCTTATGTTAGCTAACCTGGCATATGCTGCTGATGTTATCCTCTTGATATGAGCTTCAGGGGACAGGTCTGGCGTGATATCAACCCCCAGGTCTTTCTCTCTCTCTGACTCTTGAAGTATTTGATCTCCCAAATGATACCTTGTATCTGGTCTCCTGCTTCCTATCCCTATCGTCATTACATTATATTTGTAATGTGTGTGTGTGTGTGTGTGTGTGTGTGTGTGTGTGTGTGTGTGTGTGTGTGTGTGTGTGTGTGTGTGTGTACTCACCTATTTGTACTCACCTAATTTGTGCTTGCGTGGGTTGAGCTTTGGCTCTTTGGTCCCACATCTCAACTGTCAATCAACTGGTGTACAGATTCTTGAGCCTACTGGGCTCTATCATATCTACATTTGAAACTGTGTATGGGGTCAGCCTCCACCACATCACTGCCTAATGCATTCCATCCGTTAACTACTCTGACACTGAAAAAGTTCCTTCTAACGTCTCTGTGGGTCATGTGGGTACTCAGTTTCCACCTGTGTCCCCTTGTTCGCGTCCCACCAGTGTTGAATAGTTTATCCTTGTTTACCCGATCGATTCCTCTAAGGATTTTGTAGGTTGCGATCATGTGTCCCCTTATTTTTTTGTCTTCCAGTGTCGTAAGGTGCATTTCCCGCAGCCTTTCCTCGTAACTCATGCCTCTTAGTTCTAGGACTAGTCTAGTGCATACCTTTGGACTTTTTCCAGCTTCGTCTTGTGCTTGACAAGATATGGGCTCCATGCTGGAGCCGCATACTCCAGGATTGGTCTTACATATGTGGTGTACAAGATTCTGAATGATTCCTTACACAGGTTCCTGAACGCTGTTCTGATGTTAGCTTAATTCTTTCTGATGTGTGCGTGTGTGTGTGTGTGTGTGTGTGTGTGTGTGTGTGTGTGTGTGTGTGTGTGTGTGTGTGTGTGTGTGTGTGTGTATGTGTGTGTGTGCAAATACAAGTACTCACCTGCTTGTATTCGTAGTGAATGAGCCATAGCCCTTGAGCTCCACCTCTTATCCCTTAAGTGATTTGTGAATAGGTGTATATCTCTATATAAAACTGGGCATTGATTCAGTTTCCACAGCTTCACTTCTCAGTGCATTCAATTTGTTTCCTTCAATATTCTCTTCATCGTGTGCAACCCCAGTAATGAAGTTGAGGACTACGGCCGTCCACAGCACCTGAGCAGGTGAGCTCATTAAGCCCCCCTGCTCAGGTGGAGCCCAGGTACGTAGTCCTCGAGGTATGTGGGGGGGTTCCCCGGGTGTATGGCGCGTGGCGGCGGCGTGTGTCATCCACCCGCGCGGCACTTGAGAGAGGACCATGATGGGTTGACCCTCATGAGAGGATCATTCCCCGGAAGAGGAATGTTGAAGAGGAGAAGAGGAAAGGAATAGTAGTAGATGAATATGTATCAGTATGTGCCGTAGAGTTATTCCTGTGTGTAGATAGATGGGTAGATAGATAGATGCGAGTATGTGGTTATGTAGAGGAGGGAGGGGCCCCCCTACCTGGCAAGAATATGTTGAGGAGGAAGGGGCCCCCTACCTGGGAGGGTAGGACACCAGAGTCTTAAGATGGGTATGGGGGGGAGAAGGAGGGGGAAAGGTAGATAGATAGATGCGAGTATGTGGTTATGTAGAGGAGGGAGGGGGTCCCCATACCCCTGAGAGGGTAGGAGACCAGGCTCTTAAGATGGGTGTTTAGGGGTAGGGCATGTGAAGGAGGGGATAGGGGGAGAGGGGAAGGGAGGGGAGCGGGCAGAAGCTTTGACTAATAGTACGGGTCTCTCATTCTGGTGTCTGTTTTAGGTAGTGTATATATTTTTTACCAATTCTCAGCCTTTGGTGTGGATCTCCGTGGGTGATTAGTTTTCATGACAGACTCGAGGGGTGTTCAGCATCCCCCTTCCCCTCCTCTGCTTCCAGAGCGCTAAAGATATGCAGGTCATACCTACCACATAGCTCTGAGGAGTGACACCACATGACCACATGGGGTCACCTCTTCGAAGGTTGAGGCCTAACTGTTGCGAATGTCATCATCAGCCTCTACCATAGTCAGTCCTGCCCCCCCTCCCTCCCTCCATCCACATAGCAGGGCATACGACATACCAACACCACCACCACCACCACACTGCTGGGAGTGACAGCAATACGGCGTACCATACTCACTCCTGACATAGCTCACACCGGCACATAGCAGCAGGCAGACCACATAATGCAATGAAGGAGAACTGTACTAGGAGTGATGGGACTCCTCCATGTCGTGCCCTGATGCTTGAGTGGTCTGTGTTCGCATTAAGGAGGTAGGGTTATATGACGCAGCCTCCCCCTCACCCCCCCCCTCCCATGCAGGTGACAAATAAGGGTGAGAATTTAGCCGTACTGTTTTTGTATACAGGGTGGGTGGGTGGGGCACCCCTCTCCCTCCCCTCCCTTACCCCTTACCTTCTAGAGTGATACGGACCAGGACCACATTTCGCCACATAGACCTGAGAAATGTCACCACATGGCACATCACTTAGTAAACTCAAAGTCAGTAGGTTAGCGTTTACTGAAAGAGGGAAACATTTTGGGCAGGGAGCGAGCCTTCGAGGCTGCTCTCCTCTGTAAAGTTTGTTCAGCTTACACGCATTTCTCGCTATACAGAATAATAAATAAATAAATAGTTAGAAGTAAACCCATTATATATAATTTGTATTCTTTTATTATTATTTAACATCAATCCCTGGAGCTTCGCAATTACACACATCTGGGGGGGGGGGGGGTTTGAGGCGTAGTGAGATGGATGGATGAGGTATTGGGGTGGTCATACCCTCACCCCCATCCCCTCCTCTTCCTTACCATCAACCATCACCCCACCCTCCCCAGATCGATTGTTCTGTGCAAAGCCTTTAGTATTATTTCTGATCATATGTAGAGTAGTGACCCAGTTCACAAACACACCATTAGGTTTGGAGACTTAAAACCTTACATTAACCGAAGGAAGACTGACAGCTCACCAGAGGATGGAAGACTAATGTCAATTTTCGGCCCCCCATCACTCTTACCCCTTGTAACCTTGTTACGTAACGTGACCAACATGGTAACATCATTCTTTGCCCAGATAGCATTTTTAAGAGTAACGAGAGTCATAAGGTGGTCTTCAATCTTATTATTATTATAACAAATCATATTTTTTTTTTTTTGGTAAACACAGCTGCATGGGATACACATAGCAGTCACTGGTTACCAACCTACAAGCTATTCTCTCTCTCTCCATTCATATTATTAAATAGTTAGGGGAAAAGTAACATCAATTCCGTTCTCCTGATTATGCTGTTCACATATCTTTTTTTCCTTTCATTTCTTGCATCTGTTTACTTAGACTGTCAGCTCACTAGAGGAGGGAAGACTAATGTCAATTTTCGGCCCCCCCCCCCCCATCACTCTTACCACTTGTGTCTTTGTAACGTAATGTGACCAACATGGTAACATGATTCTTTACCCAAATAGCATTTTTAAGAGTAACGAGAGTCGTAAGGTGGTCTTCAATCTTATTATTATTATAACAAATCACAAACACAATATCTCCAGTTCAACTCTCTTACCATATAAATATTACTGTGTGTGTGACAGGTTTAGCTCTCTGTAACACAATGCAACGTAACGTAATGTGGAAAACCTCTTTCTGCTGTTCAAATATAGCACATAACTGTGGGAGCAGACATTCGAGCGGTGTGCCTCTTGTTGTTTGTATATTGCATGACTGGGTTAATGGTGGGTATATCCTTACATTTAGTAACTTAATGCGGAAATCAACTTTCTGTCTGATGTCCAAATAACAATATTGAAATGTGAACCATGTTTAGCCCTTACATTCCAAACACAAATAAAATATTAGCGCATGCTTGTTTAGTTCTTGTATCACATTATATCAACATTACGTAACGTAACATAACATAGCTCACTTAGCACATATGAAGAGAAAACATTGAAAAACTTGCAAAGGTTAAAACTCTATGAAATCATATCTGTTATGTTAAGTTTTGACTAGCTGAATAATAACATACTACTATATTATTGTCTTTTTTATGTTATGTTTACCTCAAAAGCACTGTAATGCTTGGAAATTGTATGTGCGGATCCCGTTTCCCTCTTACTGCTTATAAATAATGGATGCTGTAAAGTATTTTTTTTATGGAACATGACTTCTTATTCAAACCCTTTTTAAAACTTGATGCAATAACCAAATTATGATTGCCTTCTCTCTCTCTCAATATGGATGTAGGATGGTGGAAGTATTTTTTTAAACTAAAAAACTCTGAGAATAACTTTGATGATACGAATAGTAGTTGCTGACTTTGTGCATATTCTCAAAACTTAGTTTCTGCCAAAAAAATAACAGTAAATTAGATGCGAGCTATGATATGAAAACAGAAGTTGGGTGATTTGAGGGTTATTTGTGCGGACTCGGGGATATGATTACCACATATAAGTTTCTCAAAGAAAATGATAAGCTAGGTAAGGACGGTTCATTTAACACACAAGATATCCATACAGTAGTGAGGTTCCCTTTGATGGCTGTGCACATGTCAATGAAAAATTAAAATGTGCAAAGATGTTTCAGAGTGCTATTTTAGTCAAGAAATGATACAAAATTGTGTTTATTGACTAGTGAGAGGCCGTAGCAGGTATGGTGTGGGATATTGTGGTCCTTAACCTGGTCATGCGATAGACAGACAACAACAAGAGGTACACCGCTCGAATGCTCGCTCCCGCAGTCATGTGGTAGTGGTCCTTTTTACGAACCTTACTAACTGTGGAGGTTGGTTTCGGTTGTAAAATGTTGGTGGACACAGGGAGAGTGTATATTAGAATAAATCCTCAGCTGAGATCAGAGAGGCCGCGAGTCACCATTATTACTCCGCCCAGTAAAGTAGTGCCTTCTCAGCTGGAGATCATCAGAAATAATGTGAACTGGAATAGCCTAACTATGTAAGGGAAAAATGGACTCTATCAAAAGGTATGCATGGGGAATATAGTAAATAAAATCATTAATGTGTTTGATGAGGGGCGATGATGCAAGAGAGGTGGACGCCATCTTGACTGGAGGGAGAGGTGTATTGCTGCCGACCGTTCCTGCTATTTGAGGGGTTTTCTCCGGCCGTTCAGTCAGATAAGCCAACCCTTGTATATAACCAGGGTTGCAAGATTAGGTAGAGTAATATTACAGAAGTTGGAGAGGTTTTATAAGAGTCCAGGTTTCCTAGAGGATAAAATATGTCATTGGATGATAGCGGTGGTGGCTGGGTGCACGATACCAAGTATGGGACAGTGAGCCGTGGGGTGGTCAGAGCCACTTGAGTTTATAATACATAGTGAACTTATGTTGTGAGGAAAACGCCTTGTTAAATGTATTCCTGTGTGAATTGTACGTATAAATTTGTGACTTGTGTACTTAGCTGTTTTCCTTACTCCTTATACTCCCTAGACAACATTTTAAGGACCACCACCACCAAATTCTCGATAGCTCTCTATGACAACAAAATCGTATCACTACTGATAACATCAGTAAGACACAGGCCATGATATTCCTCATGCCTATTTGATTTGATAGAAGAAAAATTGAAGACTAGTAGTCTCTCCCTTTTTAAGATGAAAAACTTTAAACTATAAAAATGTTTGACTGACTGCTTTTCTGGTCAGGTCTGCAGTTCTGCAAGAAATAATAGAAATGTAGGTAGCGAACATGTCTCCTCAGCTCTTCTATCTTCCGCAAAGCCTTTACTCCTATCTCAACCCTATTAGTTTATGTTCTCGTGTTTCACTTTTTGTTAAAACTAAATCTACACACGCGATATGAAATGTGAAAAAAAATCTTACATTATGCTATGTTATCAGTGCTTGAATAAAAATATTAAGAGTGCTGAACATTCTGTGCTTTTTTTTTTTTTTTTTTTTTTTTTTTTTTTGAGATATATACAAGAGTTGTTATATTCTTGTACAGCCACTAGTACGCGTAGCGTTTCGGGCAAGTCCTTAATCCTATGGTCCCTGGAATACGATCCCCTGCCGCGAAGAATCGTTTTTTCATCCAAGTACACATTTTACTGTTGCGTTAAACAGAGGCTACAGTTAAGGAATTGCGCCCATTAAATCCTCCCCGGCCAGGATACGAACCCATGACATAGCGCTCGCGGAACGCCAGGCGAGTGTCTTACCACTACACCACGGAGACTGCTGCTACGTTATTTAAAGTCTATGTTTTCGCTGGGGCTACTGTTGCGCACAGTCATCTCACTAAGCCGGGTCGGTGTCAGAATTGTCAAAATGATGTACTTTGCATACATCAGATCTTTAGTGGATTATGCTGCACCTCTGCTTGTTTTGATGTCTGAAAGAAAGCTTGGAGGGTTTGAAAAATTGCAGAACGAAGCCTTGAGGATAATCCTTGGTGGTCTCGTACCACAAAGATTCTTAATATGAGAAAGGAACTTAATATTCCAAGCGTTGGTGATCGTGTTACTGAAATTAACTGTCAAATTGGTATAAAAAATGTTTAGCCTAACTCATCCTAACCCTTGCACAGAAGCCCTCCAAAATTTCTTTATTGAAGATCAGCATTGTTCCAAATAGATAACAAAACTGGAACTCGACTCAGAATGTATCAGGTTCATGATTTGCACCAAGAGAAACAGCAACAGCACTTTCCTGCATCATGGGAGATTACACCCTTTCCAGTTTTCATCCCTCCCTTTCCACCCAAGAAGCAAATTAGAGATCAGTCCAAGCTTCGTCTTGAGGCTAAGCTCAACGCCTTAAGCCATATCGATACTCTATCCACAGAGCATTCGCTCTCTCATATCATATACACTGATGGTTCCCTACACCGCACCGTGGGTGCAGCTGGAAGTGCAGTTGTTCTGACAATGGGCGATGGCTTGTACTTTGAGTGGGGAATCTGTATAAACAACTGGGCCTCTACCCTTCAGACCGAACTATTTGCCTTGCAACTTGCACTGAAATGTGTACAAGTCTCCAAACTTGATACATTAATTGTATGTGACTCCTTATCATCCTTAAATGCTCTCAACTCTTTAAGACATAACTGTAACATGCTCGTGCCCGAAGCTAGACACAAAATACAACAAAATTATTAAGGATGATAAGAGAGACCATTTCATGTGGTCTCCATCTCATGTTGGCCTCCGAATGCATGATAGAGCTAATAAGTTAGCTAAAGAATTTCCCTTTAAAGAAGTGGTTGAATGTAACCTTGTATTGTCAATGAGCAATCTGAGAGCAGCAGTACACCGAGAACTTCAACAAGATCTTGTAGATCTGAGGCAACGTAAAATTGACACTGCTTAATTTAGAAACTGTACTTGTGGTCGATCTCGAACCCATTGTCAATGTGACGACTTATATTGAATTTTGTAACTAGCTCATCAAGATTGTAACTTGCTAAGCTAAATGAATTGTGGGGTTCAGTCCCTGAGCCCATTATGTGCCTCTGTAACCCTTTCCAATATCACCTACAAGATGGGTATGGGGTGCATAATAAATGAACTAAACTAACTAAACTGTCATACGGTGCTATTGGCATAAGGTCAGCCTGACGAAACTGTAGATCCTATGTCCTACCAAATTGAAGCCGGGTATTTCACTAATGGCTCAACTCGAAAGAGAAGCAGTCTATCCCATAGCCTATTAGAGTTTTCAGTCCACTGTTGCTGTTTGACTTACTGAGGGTTGGTATTCAAATTTAATAATAATAATAATAATAATAATAATAATATCAAGACTAAGATTTTCCACAACAAATCTACTGTTGCGCGCAGTGTCATACAGTCTTAATGGCATAAGACCAACCTGACGTCGTTTTCCAAATGTTATTTGGTCATTAGACAGAAAGAAGTTTTCAACGTTACATTACGTAATGTTGATATAACGTGATACAAGAACTAAACAAGCATGAGCTAATATTTTATTTGTATTTGGAATGTAAGGGCTAAACGTGGTTCACATTTCAATATTGTTATTTGGACATCAGACAGAAAGTTGATTTCCGCATTACATTACTAAGTTTTAAGAATATACCCACCATTAACCCAGTCACACAATAGACAGACAACAAGAGGCACACCACTCGAATGTCTGCTCCCACAGTTATGTGCTATATTTGAACAGCAGAAAGAGGTTTACCACGTTATGTTACGTAACGTTGCATTGTGTTACAGAGAGCTAAAACTGTCACACAGTAATATTTATATGGTAAGAGAGTTGAACTGGAGATATTGTGTTTGTGATTTGTTATAATAATAATAAGATTGAAGACCACCTTACAACTCTCGTTACTCTTAAAAATGCTATTTGGGCAAAGAATGATGTTACCATGTTGGTCACGTTACGTTACAAGGAAACAAGGGGTAAGAGTGATGGGGGGCCGAAAATTGACATTAGTCTTCCCTCCTCTAGTGAGCTGACAGTCTAAGTAAACAGATGCAAGAAGTGAAAGGAAAAAAGATACGTGAACAGCAGCATTAGGAGAAAGGAATTGATGTTACTTTTCCCCTATTTCATGATCTGAATAGAGAGAGAGAGAAAAGCATGTAGATTGGTAACCAGTGACTGCTATGTGTATCCTATGCAGCTGTGTTTACAAAAAAAGAAAATTATGGTTTGTTATAATAATAAGAAGAGTGAAGGCCACCTTACGACTCTCGTTACTCTTAAAAATGCTATTTGGGCAAAGAATGAAGTTACCATATGCAGGCGATGAGTCACAATAACGTGGCTGAAGTATGTTGACCAGACCACACACTAGAAGTTGAAGGGACGACGACGTTTCGGTCCGTCCTGGACCATTCTCAAGTCGATTGTGATGAGGAGAGAGAGAGAAGATTAAGCCATCCAAATGCCCAAGCTACCTTTTGGATGGCTTAATCTTCTCTCTCTCTCTCTCTCCTCACCACAATCGACTTGAGAATGGTCCAGGACGGACCGAAACGTCGTCGTCCCTTCAACTTCTAGTGTGTGGTCTGGTCAACAATGAAGTTACCATGTTGGTCACGTTACGTAACAAGGTTACAAGGGGTAAGAGTGATGGGGGGCCGAAAATTGACATTAGTCTTCCATCCTCTGGTGAGCTGTCAGTCTTCCTTCGGTTAATGTAAGGTTTTAAGTCTCCAAACCTAATGGTGTGTTTGTGAACTGGGTCACTACTCTACATATGATCAGAAATAATACTAAAGGCTTTGCACAGAACAATCGGTCTGAGGAGGGTGGGGTGATGGTTGATGGTAAGGAAGAGGAGGGGATGGGGGTGGATAAGGGTGAGGGTATGACCACCCCAATACCTCATCCATCCATCTCACTAAGCTTCAACCCCCCCCCCCCCAGATGTGTGTAATTTCGAAGCTCCAGGGATTGATGTTAAATAATAATAAAAGAATAAAAATTATATATAATGGGTTTTCTTCTCCTATTCATTTATTTCTTACTAGCTGTACGAGGCCACGCGTTGCTGTGGCTCAGCAACCTTCCCCTGTCTCCCAGTCGTCCCCACCATTCCCCCTTCCCCCGTCCCCTCATCCTCCCAACAATTCTGCACTCCCCGATTACCTCGTCCTCCCCACTCTTTTTCCCCTCCCCCGTCCCTTTGTCCTCCCCAACATCCCTCACTCCAGTGTCCGCTCGTTTCAAACCATTCCCCACTCCTCCTCCCTACCATCTTCCACTCCCCCATCCCTCTGGTCTTCCCTACTATTCCCCCCACCCCCCATCCTCTGTTCCTCCCTACTACCCAGCAAACAATTTAAGGTTGCCACAACATATCTGGAAAGTATTTGAAAGGATTGGAAACGTTTGTTTTATCGTATCAGATACGAATTTGTGTGTGGACTTAAATAGGTTTCCAAAACTTATAACCAAAACCTACATATCTAACACTAATTTGAGATGTTGTGGCAACTTTACAATCCTAACATGAGTCATTCATAATCCATTCATATACCAACATGAATCTCTTATGAAAGGTTTGAGCCTATAATCTGAACTCTTTTCACATCTTTGTGTTTAAAGTTAAATTTCTTGAAATTAAATTATATTATTTTATATTATATTATTATTTTATTTTATATTATATTATTATTTTATTTTATATTATATTATTATTTTTGTTATATTTTATTTTATATTATATTATTATTTTCAATTTAAATATTAAAACCAATTTAAGGGTAAAAAAAATCAAATAATTTATATTTCTTTTATTATTTACTAACAAATCAGCAAAAATACAAAAACATATGCCCTATATAAATAAATAAATATATATATATATATATATATATATATATATATATATATATATATATATATATATATATATATATATATATATATATATATATATATATATATATATATGTCGTACCTAGTAGCAAGAACTCACTTCTCAGCCTACTATGCAAGGCCCGATTTGCCCCGTCCCTGATCCCCTCGTCCCATCCACCAACCCCCACTCCTCTGTCCCCTTGTCCTCCCCACCATTCTCCATTCCCCTATCCCCTCGTCCCCACCATCCCCAAATGCCCCGTCCCTTTGTCCTCCCCACTATTTCCCCTTTCCCCTGTCTCCTCTTCCTCCCCACCATCCCCCCACTCCTGTCCCCGTGTTCTCCCCATCATTCCCCACTTCCTCGTTTAATGCATTAACAAACGATCTGATGTTCCCATCAGAAAATTGGGAACATCAAATGATCTGATGTTCCCATCACTGAAATATAAGAAAACCGGTTAGAAAAAGACATAAAAAATAAAAAGAATAAAAAAATAAACTATACTCATGAAATGAACGGTATGGTAAACAACACAGCTCAATTCCAATGCACTGTCACATACACAAAAAAAATTAAAATGTAAATCAATTAAAAGCTATGAAAACTCAATTTGTCAATGCATTCAATGCATGCATTTCAAATTCCACAGCTCAATTCCAATGCAATGTCACACAAAAAAAAATCAAAATGTAAATCAATCAAAAGCTATGAAAATTCAATTTGTCAATGCATTCAATGCATGCGTTCCAAATGTAAACTGTGTCAACAAAATTATTCGCACACCCTCCGTCACTATGTGATGGAGTGCAAAAAGATACGTGAATTTAGAGACAATTCTATAACCAATGTTCCAGCGATGTGTAAATATTTCATTCAAAATGATCTGCTACCAGAAATTTTAGCCAAATATCCCCAGTTTGCTAACTGTAGGTAGTAACTGAGTGATTGTAACCTATCCACTGCTGCCCACTGGATGGGGGGGCGGTGTGCAGGACAAACATATCAGTTGTGACACTAGCTCTCCACATATGTCAGTTGCTTAATTTAGAACCTGTACTTGAGGTCGATCTCGAACCCATTGTTGATGTGACGACTTATATTGAATTTTGTAACTAGCTCATCAAGATTGTAACTTGCTTAGCTAAATGAATTGTGGGGTTCAGTCCCTGAGCCCATTATGTGCCTCTGTAACCCTTTCCACTACCTCCCACAAGATGGGTATGGGGTACATAATAAATGAACTAAACTAACAATGCATTCAGAAACATTGAAATGGAATCATAACAAATTTAGTATAGTGTGTGTGTTGCTCTTACGTGAAACAGATGGCGCTGATTCTTAAAAATTTAATGATTTTACCTACCACAGGTGTGGTATCTATACTTATACTTACAAAATGAACGGTATGGAAAACAACACAGCTCAATTTCATTGCAATGTCACACAAATAAAATCAAAATGAAAATAAATTGAAATTTATGAAAATTCAATTTATCAATGAAATCGGAAACATTGAAATGGAATCGTAACATATTTAGAATAGCATGAGTTGCTATTATGTGCAACAGATGGCGCTGTTTTTAAAAAAAGCATGTTTTTACCTGTCTCAGGTGTGCCATCTATATAGTCGGTATATAAAAAGACGTGTGCTTTCGAATGGAATGTTGTGTCAAAATTTCAAAGCAATCGATGAAGAACTTTTGGATATTTCAGCGTATGTTGCTCTTATATGCAACAGATGGGACCATTTAAAAAAAAAAAAACGTTTTTTCCTGTCACAGGGGTGGCATGCATATAGTATGTATATAAAATCATGCACCTATTCGAATGCAACGTTGTGTCAAAATTTCAAAGCAATCGGTAAAGAGGTTTCGAAGATTTCCCTCCAATGAAAAACACATGAAAAATACAGTTTTTCAAAAAAGCATGTTTTTTTCCCATCACAGACTTGACATCTATATAATATGTATATATAAACCCGCTCGGATGCGAATGGGACGTTGTGTGAAAATTTCAAAGCAATCGGTGAAGAACTTTCGGAGATTAGTGATTTTGAACAAACGAACATTTACATTTTTATTTATATAGATTCTGTATAACAAGAAATACGTGTAAGCTGATAACTTGTGGGTGTCAAGTGTGAGGGGGTGGGAGCAGTCGACTATGGTGGGCGGTGTCGCCTCATTTAGCCTCAGTTATGTGACAAACTTTACAGAGTTATGTGGTCTGCAGCCTCCGAACGCTCGCTCCCTGCCCAAAATGTTTCCCTATTTCAGTAAACGCTAACCTACTGACTTTGACTGAGTTTACTAAGTGATGTGCCATGTGGTGACACTTCTCAGGTCCATGTGGCGGTATGTGGTCCTTGTCCGTACCACTCTTGAAGGTAAGGGAGGGGAGGGAGATGGGTGCCCAACCCACCGACGCTGTTTACAAAAACAGTACGGCTAAATTCCCACCCTCATTTGTCACCTGCATAGGAGGGGGGAGGGGTGAGGGGGAGGCTGCGTCATATAACCCTACCTTCTTAATGGGAACACAGATCACTCTCCCAAGGGTCAGGGCGCAACATGAAGGAGTCCCATCACTCTTAGTTCAGTTCTCCTACATTGCTTTATGTGGTCTGCCTGCTGCTATGTGCCGGTGTGAGCTGTGTCAGGAGTGAGAATGTTAGGCCGTATTGCTGTCACTCCCAGCAGTGGGGTGATGGTGGTGTTGGTATGTGGTATGCCCTGCTATGTGGATGGAAGGGGGGAGGGGAGGGCAGAACTGACTATGGTAGAGGCTGATGATGACATTCGCAACAGTTAGGCCTCAACCTTCGAAGAGGTGACCCCCATGTGGTCATGTGGTATCACTCCTCAGAGCTATGTGGTAGGTATGACCTGCATGGGAGCCGGTAGGCCGAGCGGACAGCACGCTGGACTTGTGATCCTGTGGTCCTGGGTTCGATCTCAGGCGCCGGCGAGAAACAATGGGCAGAGTTTCTTTCACCCTATGCCCCTGTTACCTTTCAGTAAAATAGGTACCTGGGTGTTAGTCAGCTGTCGCGGGCTGCTTTGTGGGGGTGGAGGCCTGGTCGAGGACCGTGCCGCGGGGACACTAAAGCCCCGAAATCATCTCAAGATAACTGCATATCCTTAGCAGTCTGGAAGCAGAGGAGGGGGGATGCTGAACACCCCTCGAGTCTGTCATGAAAGCTAATCACCCACGGAGACCCGCACCAAAGGCTGAGAATTGGTAAAAAATATATACACTACCTAAAACAGACACCAGAATGAGAGACCCGCACTATCAGTCAAAGCTTCCGTCCACTCCCCTCCCTTCCCCCTCTCCCCCTATCCCTTCCTTCACATGCCCTACCCCTAACCACCCATCTTAAGAGCCTGGTCTCCTACCCTCTCAGGGGTATGGGGACCCCCTCCCTCCTCAACATAACCACATACTCGCATCTATCTATCTACCTTTCCCCTCCTTCTCCCCCCATATCCATCTAAAGACTCTGGTCTCCTACCCTCCCAGGTAGGGGGCCCCTTCCTCCTCAACATATCCTTGCCAGGTAGGGGTCCCCTCCCTCCTCTACATAACCACATACTCGCATCTATCTATCTACACACAGGAATAACTCTACGGCTCATACTGATACATATTCATCCACTATTATTCTTCTCCTCTTCAACATTCCTCTTCCTTTACTCTCCCTACATAACCACATACCAGCACATAACCCACCCCGCCCCATCATGGTCCTCTCTCAAGTGCCGCGCGGGTGGATGACACACGCCGCCGCCACGCGCCATACACCCAGGGAACCCCCCCACATACCTCGAGGACTACGTACCTGGGCTGCACCTGAGCAGGGGGGCTTAATGAGCTCACCTGCTCAAGTGCTGTGGATGGTCGTAGTCCTCAACTTCACTACTGGGGTTGCACACGATGAAGAGAATATTGAAGGAAACAAATTGAATGTGCTAAGAAGTGAATCTGTGGAAACTGACTCAATGCCCAGTTTTAAATAGAGATATACAGCTATTCACAAATCACTTAAGGGATAAGAGGCGGTGCTCAAGAGCTATGGCTCATTCACTACGAATATAAGGAGTAAAGAATCAGCCCCCTTTGGTAAGTCATTCACAGGTGACTCCTTTTTTCTGTTCTTGTTTGATTTGAATGTTTATCCAGCATTTTTGATGTAAGTGACATTAAAGTAAACTTTTTTCTAAGTATTTTCACATCCATGCTCCTTTATCATATATCCACCTGATGTGTATGACCTTACAATGTGAGAAATATATTGTAAGGGGTTGAAAGGGTTTGGAGATGAGGTGGGAAAGGAGAAGTTGGGTGTGATTTAATACAAAATGGTGGAATTTAAGTATAGGTTGAGGGTGAAGAAAAGTGAGTGGGTATTGGAAGGATAAGAGTGAAAAGTGTAAGAGTGAGGTAAGGTAAGGTTGGGGATGGGGATGATTTATGTTACTGGTTAGGTTGGTTTTTCGGTAATCAAGGTGAAATGCATTGGCTACCCAGCAAACACGTTTTGTTTTGGAAACCTTCACCTAAGTTTCATCATGGTTGTGAGGAGAGATAAGTTTCATGTGTGGTTCAACAGGCACTTGTGTAACCTTTAACCCAAGAACGGTAAGAGTATTTCTTTTTGTAATATGGCAAATGCTGCCTTTTCTTACACTAGTTTCACCTTTATTTATTAAAAAATATTTTGTTCATGTTTAAATATTAAATTTATGTACATTATACATATAAAATGTGAATGCTGTGACTTAGTTGTATGATAGGTGTGCGAAACCATTTACTTTTTATTATGATCTTGCTAAAAAATTGTTTTTATAACCCTGTTGGCTAAATGATGTATTCAGTAATACTGTTTTTATGTTTAAATTATATTTTGGTACTTTATGTATAATACATCAACATAAATAGAAAATGCTGCTGCATAGGTGTATGAAGGACACATGCAACATTTAATCTACCATTTTTTCCTAATAAAAAATTAGAGTGCATCAAAATACCTCTTTATCACCTGCATCTGTATTATAGTAGATTTTACATTAAATATCACTGAAGTACAAATAGGTGAGTACAGCTAGGCAAGTACCACAACATACGTGCAACTAGGGGAGTACATGTAGCTAGGTGAGTACACCTTGGTGAACATTGCTAGATGAATACAAGTAAGTGAATACAACTGCATTAGAACAATTAGGGGAGTGGAAGGAAGGAGGAGAAGGAGGGCTGTGTGGGAAATTTTTACCACTATATCTAAATAATTATCTAAGAAATGTATTAATTCTATGTCATATCTAAATCATGTAAAAATCATATCATATCATATCAAAAACATATCAGAATCACTACAGATTCATTATACATCTTGATCGTAGATGACAATGCCTCTGATCACGTAGACCATAGGGCCCTATAGGTACCTACGTGACTTTGTGCATGATCTCTCAAGGATCCAGAAGCTTCTAGAAGGATTTCTTAATTAAAGAACTATTGAAACAGATGAATCGATTTCCAGTAGGGATTAAATCAAATCCTTAATAAGAATCAATAGTACTATCCAGTACTACTTATAATCTTTATATCCTATATCTAATTATATTATAATCACATCTTATCTCAATCATATGTCTAGACAGTAAAAATAATCAATCAATATTCATTGAAGGCTACTGTGCTCAGGGAGCATGGGGGGGATGGGGATGATAGCTGGGAGAGAAGCGCCCACCACACCCCGAGGCCAGAACACGTGTGTTTACAAACAGTGAACATGTGTCACAGTGCTTAGCGAACAATAATCGACCTAGGACTGTTACCTAGCAGTAAAATAGGTACCTGGGTGTTAGTCAGCAGTCACGGGCTGCTTCCTGGGGGTGGAGGCCTGGTCGAGGACCAGGCCGCGGGGACACTAAAGCCCCAAAATCATCTCAAAATAACCTCAAGAAGATAGGACACCTTATCGAATTATCTTTATCACCAGTGATCACTCTCTAGAACTGGGGGAGTACCTGGACAATATATCTATAAAGGAAAAGTTCCTAAAATATATGTAATAAGTATGTAGAGTGGAGCACACAAAGTGACACTGTCTCCACCTCCACCATCATCCTACTGCAAACGGAATTAAGGACAATCACATAGCAATGCTACCAGAACAATCTACAGCAAAGCTGTGATTTAAAATATCGTGCCTAAATTCGACAAGAGAGTTATCCAGTATTGCACACTCGTCAGACAGGCAGCCAGCATTCAGAGAAGTATATTGAATGTTATTAAGTGTGTTAACTGGCCAATTGTATGCTAATCTAACTTTAATATATCCAATAAGTCTGTCTGTCGGTTATAGAGTGAGGCAATGCCTCATATTTCAGTAAGTTTATTAATATTGTAGTGCAGCAGCTGAATCTTTTTCCAAGCATAAAGACACTCGCGAAGTAAACAAAACTTCATGAGTGTCCCTTGTGTGGGAAAAGCTTCAGTCGAGGTGACTAAACCTCTTCATATAAATTGAATATATATATATATATATATATATATATATATATATATATATATATATATATATATATACATGCAACAATGATCACAAAACGGCGCTAAGCATTTTCTATTTTTCACATGTGGTTATTCTGCATATATATGTATATATATATATATATATGTCGTACCTAGTAGCCAGAACTCACTTCTCAGCCTACTATTCAAGGCCCGATTTGCCTAATAAGCCAGGTTTTCCTGAATTAATATATTTACTATAATTTTTTTCTTATGAAATGATAAAGCAACCCTTTTCTCTATGTATGAGGTCAATTTTTTTTTATTGGAGTTAAAATTAACGTAGATATGTGCCCGAACCTAACCAACCCTACCTAACCTAACCTAACCTATATATATAGGTAAGGTTAGGTTAGGTAGCCAAAAAAAGCTATGTTAGGTTAGGTTAGGTAGGTTAGGTAGACGAAAAAACATTAATTCATGAAAACTTGGCTTATTAGGCAAATCGGGCCTTGAATAGTAGGCTGAGAAGTGCGTTCTGGCTATTAGGTACGACATATATATATATATATATATATATATATATATATATATATATATACTTGAACATATAAACTAAATTAACAATTGCCTGCTTAGTTATCTTTATTATATAAGTTCATCTAATTGAATATAATATTTAGTAATTAGTTAATAGTACTTAGACCATATTTAAGGTCTTTTATCATACCTCTACAACTTAAATTGTTGTTTATAGTAAATGAATATTGGCTGTTAATAGTTAAGGTGCTAGGCTGGACTATGTACATGCTTAAATCCCTGCTTTAAACAGAACCGGTGTTCAGTCATAGAACTGAATTTATTAAAATCTTATCCTTCTATAAAAAATAAAAGTTAATGTGAGATATGTTGACCAGACCACACACTAGAAATTGAAGGGACGACGACGTTTCGGTCCGTCCTGGACCATTCTCAAGTCGATTGTGATGAGGACAGGTAGAGACAGGCATTAAATAGGCAAGAGAGAGCTGAGGAGGAAAGTCAGGTGTAGGGGATAGTAGTAATGAGAACTGCAGCAGGCCTATTGGCCCATACGAGGCAGCTCCTATTATAACCACCGAAGGAGATAGTAATAGGAATAAGAAGAGGATAGCAAGGGAGCGTAGAAGACAATGAACAGAAAAAGGGAGAAGAGAGAAAGAAAGGGAAAGAGAAAGAAAGAAATGGAAGGGGGAAAGCTTATGTTAAGTCACGTTTGTTAGAAAGATTAGAGCATTTGAGTATATACTGTGAAAGGGAAGAGTCCACAGCAACAAAGCCAGGACTCAAGTTCATGTTGGGTACATTGTTAATAAGAGCCGATTCTACAAGACGGCGTCTGTGTAGAGTAGAGGCAGGAAAGATTATTTTGGAGGAAGACCAATCAATGGGATGATTAGAATCCCTCACATGGCAGAAGAGAGCATTGTTAGTGGCTGCAGACATAACACTTCTCTTGTGTTCTTTAAGTCTGCCATTCAGTGTACGGCCAGTTTCGCCAAAGTATTGGAGAGGACAAGATGAACAGGAAATAGAGTAGACACCAGCAGCATTAGAAGCAGGAGGAGCAGTGTGAACTAGATTGCTACGAAGTGTGTTAGTTTGTCGAAAGGCGAGTTTAATGTCAAGAGGACGAAAGGTATTGGTAAAAGTTTTGAGTTCAGATATGAAGGGAAGGCATAGTACAGTGCTACTAGTGTTGGAAGCAGGTTTAGGATGAAAGAAATTTCGTTTAGTGGGCACAGTTGATGAAATGCAAAAGATAACCAAGGCGAGAGAATGATTTGTAGATAAAGGCAATTTCAGAATCAAGAAACTGAGGGTCGCTGATGTGTAGAGCGCGGAGGAAGAGAGAGACGAGGACACTTTTCTTAACAGAAAAACAATGCTCTCTTCTGCCATGTGAGTGATTCTAATCATCCCATTGATTGGTCTTCCTCCAAAATAATCTTTCCTGCCTCTACTCTACACAGACGCCGTCTTGTAGAATCGGCTCTTATTAACAATGTACCCAACATGAACTTGAGTCCTGGCTTTGTTGCTGCAGTTCTCATTACTACTATCCCCTACACCTGACTTTCCTCCTCAGCTCTCTCTTGCCTATTTAATGCCTGTCCTCATCACAATCGACTTGAGAATGGTCCAGGACGGACCGAAACGTCGTCGTCCCTTCAATTTCTAGTGTGTGGTCTGGTCAACATACTTCAGCCACGGTATTGTGACTCATCGCCTGCTTAATGTGAGATACTTGTCTGCAGGTGGAATGGAACTTCAATCAACTAATTCATTCACCCCCCACCTGCCCCTTACAACCCACAATCTGTCATTAGGAAAAGAGGAGCTAGGATTTACGATCCTAGCTAGAGACTTTAGTTGAATTAATTTGCAGATAATAATTTTTAACTTAGTACAGTACAATTGCCTAGTATATCTCCTCTCATATCAATCCTGGCAGGTTTTTCCACAATCAGGGAGGATGGAGGAGGGCGAGGAGGAAAGAGGAGAAAGGAGGAGCAGGGCGAGGAGGAAGGAAGAGTAGGGCATGGAGGAAGGAGGAGAAGGGCGAGGAGGAAGGAGAAGGAGGGCGAGGAAGAAGGAGGACGAGGGCGAAGAGGAAGGAGGAGGAGGGAGGAAGGAGGACGTGGGCGAGGAAGAAGGAGGATGAGGAGGAAGGAGGAGAAGGGAGAGGAGGGCGAGGAGAAAGGAGGAGGGTGAGGCAGAAGGAGGAGGGAAAGGAGGAAGGAGGAAGAGGGCGAGGAGGAAGGAGGAAGAGGGCGAGGAGAAAGGAGGAGGAGGGCAAGGAGGAAGTGGGTGAGGAGGAAGGAGGTCGAGGAGGATAGCAAGGAGGAGGGCGAGGTGGAAGGAGGAGGATAGCAAGGAGGAGGAGGAGGGCGAGGTGGAAGGAGGAGGAGGGCGAGGAGGAAGGAGAAATTAAGAGGGAGAGGAGGAAGGAGGACGAGGGTGAGGAGTAAGGAGGAGGGCGAGGAGTAAGGAGGAGTAGGGCGAGGAGGAAGGATTAGGAGGGTGAGGAGTATGGAGGAGGGCGAGGAGGAAGGAGTAAGAGAAGGGCGAGGAGGAAGGAGGAGGGCGAGGAAGAAGGAGGAGGAGGGTGAGTTTCTTCCTTCTTGGTCACCCTCCTTCTCCTCCTCCACGTCCTCTTTAAGGGGGCATTAGGTTCCAACAATGCAATAAATGAAAACTCGTTCGATTTCAATCAAACTTTTTTGACAAGTTGTATATGAAAAGTGTTTCATCTGGTCCAAGTTTCAGCATCGTAGCATAAATAGGAAGGGAGAAAAAAATATTGAAGTAGTTGTGAAAATTATGCCAAAATGGTCAAAATCGATTATCAATCAAAAGTGTCAACTGAAATCATAGCTATGACTCTTTGCTATCACAATAGCATATATTAAACAAATATTATAATTAGTTTAATTGGAAAAAAAATTTAAGAAAATTTTTTTTATTCATTTTTTTTTTTTTTTCAAATTCTCTTTTTTCATTTTTTTGGGGGGCGATTTGCATCAAATTTACACACCTGATTGTACGTAAGCCTATCTGTAAGGATGCCAATTTTGGAGAAAATTGGTTGATGTCAACCTCAGCCACAGATTTTAGAACCTTAGACTTTATTCTTTTTTTTTTTTCAATTGACACAAATGTTTACAAAACTGATTCATTTTTTATTCAATTTACATGAAACTTACACAGTATATGTAGAGGGCATGTCTCTACATTGGTGAGTTTTCATTTTTCTCTAAGTTCATTTATTGATTTTATAATAGCAATAAACATGCCATATTTGCATAATTTTTTGGGGGAACTTTGAACATTTGTATTAGGAAAACTAAAGATGTTTTGGAAATTCTGTATCTCAAGGTCCTTTATTATATGCAAATGTGTCAGAAAATTGTCACAGAATAATTATATCTGAAACGTGTGTTCTGAAGTGTAGACTTGAAAATGTGTAAAAAACGTTGAAAAAAACAAAACAAAACAAAATCTCCCTTTCTATTTACGCTGCAGTACTGAAACTTGGTACAATTTCAGCACTTTCCATATACAACTAGTCATATAATATTGGTTGACATTGAATAACTTTTCCAACACCAACTTAATGCCCCCTCTACCTCATCCTCCTTCCTCCTTCAACCTCGACCTCCACCTCTTTCCCTCTCTTCCTCCTTCTCCTCCTAACTCCTCTAGCTCCTTCATCTTTTACTCGTCCTCCTCGACCTCATCCTCTTACCTGGAATTCTTCCTCCTCGACCTCCTCCTTCTTTCCTCTTCGTCTTCCTCCTCCTTCCTCCTTGCCCGCCTCTTTCCTCCTCGCCCACCTCCTCCTTCCTTCTCTTTCCTGCTCGCCCTCCTCTGCCTTCTCCTCCTTCCTTCTCTTTCCTGCTCGCCCTCCTCTGCCTTCCTCCTCGCCCTTCTGTTCATTCCTTCTCGCCCTCATCCTCCTTGCTCTCCTCCTTCTTCCTCCTCGCCCACCTCCTCCTCCTTCCTCCTCGCCCTCCTCCTCCTCCTCCTCGCCCTCCTCATACTTCCTCCTCGCCCTCCTCCTCCTCCTTTCTCCTCGACCTCCTCCTCCTTCCTCCTCGCCCTCCTCCTCCTTCCTCCTCCCCCTCCTCTTCCTCGCCCTCTTCCCTCCTCGCACTCCTCCTCCTTCTTCCTCACCCTCTTTCTCCTTCCTCCTCGCCCCCTCCTTCCTTCTCGCCCTTCACCTCCTTCCTCCTCGCCCTACTCCTCCTCCTTCCTCCTCGGCCTTCTTCCTCCTGGGCCTCCTTCCTCATTGCCCTCCTCCTTCCTCTTCGCCCTCCTCCTTCCTCCTTCCTCCTCGCTCTCCTCCTCCTCCTCCTCTTCCCTCTCCTCCTCCTTTTTTCTCCTCCCTCTCCTCCTCCTCCTCCTCCTTCCTCCTCTCTCTCCTCCTTCTTCTCCTTCCCCTCCCTCTCCTCCTCCTCGCTCTCCTCCTCCTCCTTCCTCCTCGCTCTCCTCCTTCCTCCTCGCTCTCCTCCTTCCTCCTTGCCCTCCTCCTTCCTCCTCGCTCTCCTCCTTCCTCCTCGCTCTCCTCCTTCCTCCTTGCCCTCCTCCTTCCTCTTCGTCCTCCTCCTTTCTCCTTCCTCGTCGCCCTCCTCCTCCTCCTTCCTCCTCGCCCTCCTCCTTCATCCTCGCCCTACTCCTCATTCCTCCTCCCCCTTTTTTCTCCTCACCCTCCTCTTCCTCCACTTCCTCTTTAACTTCCTCCTCTACCTCATCCTCCTTCCTCCTTCAGCCTCGACTTCCATCTCCTTCCCCTCTTCCTCCTCCTTCTCCTCTTTCCTTCTCTAGATCCTCCATCTTTTACTCTTCCTCCTCGACATCCTGCTTCCTCCTCGACATCCTGCTTCCTCCTCAACCTCATCCTCTTACCTGGAATTCTTCCTCCTTCCTCTTCCTTCTCCTCCTTCTTACTCGCCCTCCTCCTTCCTCCTTGCCCTCCTCCTCCTTGCCCACCTCCTTACTCCTCACCCTCCTCCTCCTCCTTCCTCCTCGCCCTTCTTCTCCTTTCTCCTCACCCTTCTGCTCCTTCCGCCTCGCCTCGTCCTCCTTGCCCGCCTCCTCCTCCCTCCTCCCCCTCCTCCTTCCTCCTCGCCCTCTTCCTCCTTCTTCCTCGTTCTCCTCCTCCTCCTACCTCTTCGTTCTCCTCCTCCCTCCTCGCCCTCCTCTTTTCTCTTCACCCTCCTCCTCCTCCTTCCTCTTCGCTCTCCTCCTCCTTCCTTCTCTCTTTCCTCCATACTCCTCACCCTCTTCCTCCTCGCCCTCCTTTTTCCTCCTCGTCCTCCTTCCTCCTCGCCCCCTTTCTCCTTCCTTCTCGCCCTCCTCCTTACTCCTTATCTTCCTCCTTCCTCCTCACCCTTCTCCTTCGTAATCCTCGTCCTACTCCACCTTCCTCTTCGCCCTTTTCCTTCTCCTTCCTCTTCGCCCTCCTCCTTTCTCCTCCTTGCCTTCCTCCTTTCTCCTCCTCGTCCTCCTCCTTCCTCTTCCTCGCCCTCCTCCTCCTTTCTTCTCGCCCTCCTCCTCCTTCCTCCTCGCCCTCCTCCTCCTTCCTACTCACCCTCCTCCTCCTCAATGTTCTTTTTAACTTCCTCCTCTACCTCATGCCTCCTTCCTCTTCTGACTCTACCTCCTCCTCCTCCTTCCTCCTCGAGGTCTTCCATCTTCTACTCTACCTCGTCGACGTTCTTCTTCTTCCTCGTCGACCTCCTCCTTCTTCCTCGCCTTCTTCCTCAAAAAATGAATAAAAATGATGAATCAACCATTATTATGATCTTGTTTCATTTTACTAAATGTAGAAATATATTTTTATATTTCTACATTTATATAAATAACAGCAATAGAAAGCTTCGTTTGTGAAACATTTAAGGTTGCCACAAGGTTTGATTTTTTTTGCCAACGTTTCGTGCAATACGTTTTGGAAACTTATTTACATCCACACAAAATTACGCATCTAATGCGTGAAAACAAAAAACATAGCCCCCTACTTTCCAACACTTTCCAGATACGTTGTGGCAACCTAAAATTGTTTCCTGGGTAGAGTTTCCAATTACCCTTTCCTTCTCTTTTCCTCCATCTCTAGTTTGCAGGTCTTTTATCTTACGTCATATTTCTCTCGATAAACTCTATTGTTCTTGAGCAAATGTTCCTCATCGCTAGATTTTTTTTTCTTTCATTTGATGTTACGGCCCTCTCGGGTCGCAACTGAGTTCGTACTCTGATGTTATTAGAGGAAGTTGTATCCGGCCCCAAGCCAGTAGTGGCTTTCAAGGGATGAGATCCGTGACGCAAGTAACTTAAAGGGGAAGGGAAATAAAGTTAGGAACTTAAGATTATAATTATTACCATCACCAAATAAATAATATATAAAAGGTTACTCAGGGGGAGGGGTATTAACACTGCACAAGGAAATTATATACACTATCGTCTTCTCCTGAAGACTCTGGATCCCAACTCTCGGTGCCAAATCCTCGGTGCTTTCGTGGCCTCTTTGACGAATCCTTTCAACAAGCTGAGTCTACCCTGGCCACAGGCCAGCCAAAACACAGTTCCACTGGGGGCACCGCCGTGGAGGCCGTCAACCACAAGTCCAGCAGGTCTGCTGGCAGGTTCCGGATCAGCAACGCTGGTCAGGCCACTCCACGAGCGATACTAGGGTAGCGCCCTAGTCAGGAGCCTCGTGTGATACCACAAATCACTCTCCTGTCCTCAATACCCCAGTGGTTAATCGTCTCCAGCAGTCGGTCCCGGGTACGACAAGCCTTCACTGCCGCTTCACAGGCAGGGTAACACCACAGTGTTCCTCCGGGAGACGACTTACAGCTGCTGCAGCAAAGCACAAGGTATGGAGACGGCTGCCTTGAGTAGACTGACTCAACTTCCCTTACAGCAGTCCCAGGTCGACTCTGTAAGTAGACACGTCATCAATAACAGGGACACACAAAAGCACCTCACTCACAGGCTCAGACACAAACGCCCGACGTATCCACTCCATAGATGGCGTTGTCGTCTGAGCACCACCTCACCAGAGGTCAGCAGCGGCTGTGTTGTGAGCTGACCAGGACTGGAAACCGACCCTTGTGGCCAGTACACGTCGTCCTCACCAGGAGTCGTCGTCCATTTGGTGGGGGTTTCGGGAGCTGACCCACAGATGGCGCGGTCATCACTGCTCCATGCTCGGACGCTGGATCCGGGTTCGTAACACCTCCCCACCAAAAAGAATTTGGTTTGGGGTTCTAGAAAAAGAAACACAAACCAAATTAGTACGGCGACACGACTCCAAATGGACTCACATGCTTTATAAACTGGAACGGCGAGGCTGTCTCGTCCACAGAACTGTACTAAGGAGAAACCCTGGCACAAAGGGAACTTAATGATGGCTGGCGATGACCTGCCTGCCGTAATTTTCCACACCTCCTCTGCGATGTCAAGCAGGGGCGTCAACTCACATCTCTCGAGTAAGGATCGATATCGCCCTGACCTAGGGCGACTCGACACTTCCCTATGTCGTGGCACCGATGATGGCTGATCACAGACGGCATTTCTGGTGCCGATCCGGTAGTCCTTCAGGGAGACAGGAACCTGGAATACAGGGGTCTGATAATTCAGAGTGACAGTGACAGTGGGCAAGTCAGTACTTACAGCGGACTCCTCTACTAGGCTCACACCTAGTTCCAACGGGGCTGTTCGTACATCGAAGATGGCATTCGCTCTGCCACCGTCAGGTCGACCAACGTTCCGCATAACGCTGCATTGAGGCTCAGCAATCACGCGGGGGTGTCAACCTGCCGGAAACAGTCACTCATATTATCATATCTCGTACCTCCTGTATCAACCATTACCTTCCAGGTCCCTTCTTCCACTGCAACACTCACAGTGCACGTCTCTAATCCCTGGGATCTCGTCGTGGTGTTCACGGGAGCCATCATCTGCCGGGTCGTCCACTGGTCCTCACTGAGAGCACACACAAGAACAAAAAATACCGCTAGGAAACATTTGGTTAATTTAGGGATAAACTTCCTGAGCTTGAAATGTTCATAGCCGGCTACATCCATTAGCCTGGTTTGGACCAAAGAGGGCACTAGACCTTTCGAACACACCTCACATACCTCTGACGTCTGGGGAATCTCTGGCCGGTTCAATGAACGCTGTACCTTGCCATACCGCAAGTACACATCCGCCTTCGCTCCAGACTCGTTGGTATCCGTGGGTGCCTGCACACAAGGCCTCTCTTCTAGCTCAGGTACTTCTGCCATCGTAACCTCATGTTTCTTGTCGAGAGAAGAATCAGGAGACTCTGCTAGAACACTGTCGATCTGTGGGTGAGAGGACAAATTAAACTTGTTTGAATCCGGGTCTGCCTTTACCTGGACATTACCATTGCCTGCCGTTACCTCCGACCTTGCTGCTCCGGCTGACTCGTCCGCGACCTTGGGAAGATTGATGCTCCAATCTGTTACCAAGTCGTTGGCTAGTATCACGTCAATCCCTGCTATAGGGAGGGTATCGACTACTGCCAACGCACATGTGCTGCTGAAGTAAGGCGAGTCGAGATGTACCAGCACTAAGGGGGCGATATACTGCGTCCTAGGAAACCCAACCAGGACAACTTGTTGTCTCCCGTCCACACTTACTCCCTCGGGTAACGAGCTTCTCACGATCAGGGACTGGGCTGCTCCACTATCTCTGAGCACTACTACAGATCTACCAGTATGATCACTCGTTACATACCCGCTTGAAGTGTGAGGGGCGAACAAACTTGATCCTTCCTGCGTCGTCATCGACTGGCTTCCTGCTGGTGGTGTAACACAGCTCATCATCATCACCTCCCTACGTGCGCCGCCACCTCTTCTGCCTCGGCACATAGCAGCTACATGCCCTTTCTGCCCACAAGTCCAGCACACCATATTCCTCCTTGGACTACGGTGTTTCGGACTGCTAGGACTAGTCCTTCGAGGGCTACTTGGGGGCGTCTTCTTAGCGCTTTGTGGGACGGGTCTTTCTTCTTCGTCATGAGGTCTGTCAAACCGGCGCTGGTAATTCCTCGGGACGTACTTAGCAGAAGGCCTATGCGTCAGGATGTACTCCTCAGCCATGGTGGCTGCCGCACTCAAGGTCTCTACCTGCTGTTCCTCTAAGTACGTCTTCAGGTCTCCAGACAAACAATCCTTGAAGTCCTCTAGCAGTATGAGCTGCTCGAGGTCTTCTTTGGTCTCCACCTTCCGAGAGGCACACCATTCCTGGAAAAGTCGCTCCTTGATGGTGGCGAATTCGGTGAAAGTGTGCTCTGAGGTCTTTTTCAGGTTTCTGAACTTCTGCCTGTACGCCTCAGGTACCAATTGGTACGCCATGAGCACAACCTTCTTCACCTTGTCATAATCGCCGGAGTCGTCAAGGGATAACGTGGAGTAGGCGATTTGGGCCTTCCCAGTCAAGACTGACTGTATCATGATGGCCCAATTCTCCCTTGGCCACTCCAAAGAGGCAGCGACTTTCTCGAAGGCTGCAAAGAACTTTGACACTTCCTTCTCATGGAATTTGGGGACCATTTTGATGTTTCTTACCGGATCGAAACTACTGGTTTCCGTTGTTGGCCTCCGACCACCCCCTAATCGTAATACTTCTAGTTCATGTTGTCTCTGCCTTTCCTTTTCTTCTCTCTCTCGCTGTTTCTCTTTCCTTTCTCGGTCTTCTCTTTCTCGTTTCTCTTCTCTTTCTCGTTCTTCTCTCTCTCGTCTTTCTTCTCTTTCTCGTTCTTTTTCTTGTTCTTCTCTTTCTCGCTCTCGCTCTTCTCTCTCTCTCGTCTCTCTTCTCTTTCTCGTTCTTTTTCTCGTTCTTCTCTTTCTCGCTCTCGCTCTTCTCTTTCTATTTCTCGTTCTAATTCTAAACGTCGTATCTCTAGTTCTTTTCCTAACCGCTCTCTTTCCATTTCTAATTTCTTATCTTCTCTCTTTCTCGCTTCCTCTTCTCTCTCTTTAGCGATTTCTAGCTTTTTCCATTCTATTTCACGATGGATCTCTAGTTCACGCATCTTCACAGTGAGCACACTTATATTTAGTTCACTCTCATCACTTTCGACATCACTGCTCTTACCTTCCTGTTCAATGGAAGCTATTTCCTCACATTCCTTTATACTAGGAGTCTCGCCTTCCTGTTTCTCTGCCTTCAAATGCCGGTGAACCTTGGACAAGATTTCCACACGGGAATCACTGGCACGGATCTTGATCTCCAGGTAGGCGCTCACTAGCACAAGTTCCGGTTTGCTCAGATATTTTAGTCTGGCAAGACAGTCGTCTCTGTTCAGAAAAGCCTGAACCTCGTCCAGATCATCGATGGTAGCTTTTTCTGCCATTGTCACAGACGGAACACTTAACACCGCTTTCACGTTAGCACATAACGCACCGAGCACTGTTCTACGCCAATATTGCACTTTATCGCACCTGGCGCCTCACTTGCCAATATTGCACGTAATTACTTCGGGCACCGCACTACACAATTTTGCACTGAATCCCAGCGAACACTTCGCTCTACAATATTGCACTGAATCACGCCGAGCACCGCACTACACAATATTGCACTTAATCGCTTAATCACAGCGAGCACCGCACTGCACAATATCGCACTTAGTCACTCTTGAGCACCGCTTAGGACGTATAACGTCCCAATCATCACACACAGGGGGAATTATATACAGGGATTACGCCACTTCACCACCCCTGTCAAACATACTTAACAAGGGGACGGATCCCGCTGGGGATGCCAATTATGTTACGGCCCTCTCGGGTCGCAACTGAGTTCGTACTCTGATGTTATTAGAGGAAGTTGTATCTGGCCCCAAGCCAGTAGTGGCTTTCAAGGGATGAGATCCGTGACGCAAGTAACTTAAAGGGGAAGGGAAATAAAGTTAAGAACTTAAAATTATAATTATTACCATCACCAAATAAATAATATATAAAAAGTTACTCAGGGGGAGGGGTATTAACACTCCACAAGGGAATTATATACACTATCGTCTTCTCCTGAAGACTCTGGATCCCAACTCTCGGTGCCAAATCCTCGGTGCTTTCGTGGCCTCTTTGACGAATCCTTTCGACAAGCTGAGTCTACCCTGGCCACAGGCCATCCAAAACACAGTTCCACTGGAGGCACCGCCATGGAGGCCGTCAACCACAAGTCCAGCAGGTCTGCTGGCAGGTTCCGGATCAGCAACGCTGGTCAGGCCACTCCACGAGCGATACTAGGGTAGCGCCCTAGTCAGGAGCTTCGTGTGATACCACAAATCACTCTCCTGTCCTCAATACCCCAGTGGTTAATCGTCTCCAGCAGTCGGTCCCGGGTACGACAAGCCTTCACTGCCGCTTCACAGGCAGGGTAACACCACAGTGTTCCTCCGGGAGACGACTCACAGCTGCTGCAGCAAAGCACAAGGTATGGAGACGGCTGCCTTGGGTAGACTGACTCAACTTCCCTTACAGCAGTCCCAGGTCGACTCTGTAAGTAGACACGTCATCAATAACAGGGACACACGAAAGCACCTCACTCACAGGCTCAGACACAAACGCCCGACGTATCCACTCCGTAGATGGCGATGTCATCTGAGCACCACCTCACCAGAGGTCAGCAGCGGCTGTGTTGTGAGCTGAACAGGACTGGAAACCGGCCCTTGTGGCCAGTACACGTCGTCCTCACCAGGAGTCGTCGTCCATTTGGTGGGGGTTTCGGGAGCTGACCCACAGATGGCGCGGTCGTCACTGCTCCATGCTCGGACGCTGGATCTGGGTTCGTAACATTTGATAATATTATCTTAAGGAGTCGACTTCTTCTCTTCCTGTGGTGGCGTATCCTTAAGACCTTTTTTGCTTTGCTTCCTCTCTTTTTATATGAAACTTTATCAGGATCTCTTTCATGGCATCTCTATCATCCACTTTCTTCTCCTTCGTTGCACATTAGAGGCCCTTCATCCCCAACACCACAATTCATCTTTTCCTTTCTGGACGCTGACTGGGACCCCATGCTGCAGCCTGGAAAAGGACTGCCTGTATTGATTCATCCTGCAATACTTTAATGGTCTCCGGGTCCCCACATTTGCTCCGTTTCCTGTGGGTAGGATTTTCCTTTTGAGTTTTAAATTCTTCTTTAGCTGACCTTACTTCTTCTATTATTTGCTCCAGTCTGTTCATTGTTACCTATCGTTCGTTACGGCTCGTGACCCTACAGCAGCCAAGCTTTAATTACGTCTAGGGATACGAGAAAAACTGCTGTTCTCAAGAGCGGATCACCAGTATAACCCCTTAATAAGTAATGAGCACATAAATAAAAACCTTCCTTTAGGACTGAAGAATAGATACAAAATATTATATAGATATATATTCAAGACAGTATAATATAAAAACACAGATGGTCAAGTAACTTATACAACAAACGAAAGTATTGTCATATCACTTAATATAACAAAATAAAATATGGCACAACATGAATGTACAGACTTATCTCCCACATGTTACTCCTTCGAGTCCTGTTCAGTTACTGAACTCACGCTCTGTCACCACCCACATTCTCACCTCCCGTCTGCCTCATCCCAGGATGAGGGATGGAAACTAAGGACTTTTTAATATTTAAAACTAATTGAACAACCACTTGTTCTCAAAACACATAAGAATGCAAATTACAGATAATAGTTACTTACAAAATATATAATTATAATGCCACCTGTTTAATTACAGTACATAAACAATTAAATATACTAAATAAAAGTGACATCTGGAACTCCCAAAACTGAACAGGTCCAGCTTTCCCGTATCTAACAGGTACTAGACGTGTGCAACGCAACCGCGCTCCTGTCTCCACTAACGCTGCCACACCACACGATAATTTACCAAGAACACAATGTGTGTACATATACAGGCAATGATATAATGGAACATAAAAAGTTATTTTAAATTTATATACGTATTCTGCTAGGAGTACGTAACACTTCCACCTCCAAGAAAAAAAATGCAATAGATTGAAGATCAATGGCATTTTTTCAAAGTAAAATGTATGACACTTGAGGTTTATGGTATTAATTACACCAAACATGTATAAGTAATAAGAACACATTTCTGGACAAAAATGAAAACACTCCAAATATAGTCTTACAGGAAACTCAGAAATTTCAGTCTTATGACTATGTTCTACATATGTGTCACTGGAGTATGCAAATTTATCTCTCCAAGGTACTATCTCATTTATTTCACTTTGTTGCAGATCATATTTCACACTCCTATCTACAACAGGATCATTAGTAGCATGAATAGAATTGTCAATAAAGGTAGCTGCTTTCACACAGTTATCATGGCAATTTAGCTTTTCATATGTTTCTACTATTTCTCCAAGATCAGTTCCGTATTTCCATGTGATCCCTTTTCCACATGGTGAATTTTTCCAAGACAGACTCCATTTTCCATTACTTCCTTTTTCTGGAGCTGAACTGCTTAAGTGAAACTGACTGGATGTTGAGTAGATTTGGGACTTCTCCTGGGTATGCTCTGACACAGACATCTGCTCTTCATCACTCTTGATCCTCTGTGGAACACATACTCTCGCCCAATGTATACTAAAATTAGAGAAATTAGCATTAAACCTCACAATTATGCATAAGTCTTTCCCATTTATAGAACCTTCCGAAACACAAGACACCGACTTAGCAAATCTTTGACCTTCAAACCAAGAAATACAACCCAAGATAAGTGCAAAGACTACCTGATCGAACTGACTCAGCTGATCCATAAGGAACACAGAAATCAATTGCCTCATAACTCTGTCATAACGATCAGTGAAAGAAAACAGGCATATGGCTAGGCACCATATCTCAATCATAACTCCGAAGACAAGTTCAAACCCTCTGATGGTGAACTCGAACACAACACACACTTTCATCAACCCCCCAGTCTTCCAAAAGACTAAATAAAACATGCCGAAAACTTTACAACCCTCACCATCACTTCCCAAGTGATTTACGTCTGATGACAACCAATCAACCAAGTGGTTTAAGGGTCTTAACATCTTGAAGATGCACAGCAGGTTACCTGGGAAACACCCAAGGACAATCTGAAACCCTTCACAATGATTAACTCTAGGTAGGATAACCTTATACTCCAACTTAAAATACACACCTGGAGCCTCAAACATCTGCTCCCCAGTATGATTTAATCCTTCACCCACAATATGACTCTGAAAATCAACTCCAATATGACTCTGAAAGTCAACACCACACTTGAGTGGAACATACACTTTTATCACTCGTGCATCAAAATTACCTGGATCTGAATATAGAGACACTGCTCTAGCATAACTCACCACTTCCTCAGAACTGGATGCACAACCTACTTGAGTAAACTCTCTCTGCTCAACCACAAGGCTTGACAAAGATGTCCCACAGTCCATTACTTCACAAGAAAATGGCTCCTGCAGAATAAAAGTAGATTTCAACATCCTACACACACTCTGACTCAATGTACACAATGAGAAATACTTACTCCACATAGAATAAGAATCACAACTCCACAACTTAGATCCAAATGCTACTTTACCACTCTTAATGATTTTACCAAAATTTCCTCCCATGACTTCTAGAGCTGCTTGGAGTACTGTCTGCTCACAATCAATAATATCACTACCAAGCTGGGTCACATCCTCACAGACAACTGAAGAGGGAGGCTCAATGGGTCTCCATCTACTCAACAGAAGCTGATCCTCTGGCTGCTTTCCCACACTCTCCAAAACTGGATCTACAGTACAGACTGTCTCCTTGCTTCTCTCTGAAATCTTAGGGTCAGTTCTACTCAAAGCACTTAAATTAAGGGAATCTGAAACGAGCGGGCAAGTAACAGGTAGTTTGACCTCCTCCCCTATTATATCACCTTGACTAGGGTGAGGCGGGGCCTCTACAACGGACTTACTCTCGACAACTGATTCGAAACTTGGAGTGAGCGGGAATACTTCTGCCAACCCGACATCTTGTCCTAAACCATTCACTTGGCTGGAATACAGAGTCGTGGCTTTTAAGTTTCTCTCAACTCCTGGCACAACGTTCGTAGTGAGCGGGCAAGACAATGGTACATGGACATCCTTTCCCAATTTATTGGAATAAAGCAGAGTCATAGTATCAGGCTTACTCTCAACAACTAAATCGGCCACACAGGAATCTGGAACAACCACATCCCACTTCTCCACTGAAGGGGTACTGGTTTCTGGAACAAATGCTTGAGTAACAACATCAGAACTGACAACTGGATTTATAATAGTACTGACATCAGCACAGGTAGAATGGACAAAACCATCTTCTACAACAGGTTCATTCATAGAACTAACTTCAGCACAGGTAGAATAAACATGGTCTGCAACTGGCTGTTTACACAAACGGGGATCATTCTCACCCACAACATGATTTATGGCCACATCATTACCCAATATAACATCCACACCTGGGATGGGCAACTGTGTACTAACACCCACAGTGCATAAACGTGGTGTAATGGTGGATCTGAAATTAATGTCTATTAGAGGTACAGTTTTACATCCTGCAACACTCTGAAGAACAACAAACTTTCCAGTATCTCTCTTTTCAACATCAGAAAGAATACTGGATGAAATTATGGTTTGGGAAGCACCTGTATCACGAAGAATAACCACTGGCTTCCACTTCCCATTAATACACAAAACTTCACCTGAAGACATATATGGTGAATACTGTTTCACCCAATTGGGGTTTACAGTTACATGTTTATTAGTAAGTTTATTTTGCACACCTCTGCAATAAATGAGACCAGTTGGTCGTAACTCAGGGTGCAATATAAAACATGAATGAATTCCATGGCCTTTTCTCTTACAATGGGAACAGGACCTTACAGTGGACACACCTGTGGAACCAACTGTAGGTTTAGAAATAACCTTATTATTATTTGACATTCCTGACAAGGAAGTAGCAGGGTTAGGTTTCGTAAGAGAAGAGCTCATGGGAGTAACTGGAGTACTAGGACGGGATGGATTCTGATAAGGAGTTCGGTGAGCATTATAATTTACTCTACGACTAGACTTAGGTGAAGTGGCCGTAAACTGGGCCTTAGTCAACAACTCATGCTCATCCGCGAGCTTTGACAGCTCATAAATGTCTGTTACATTCTTTTGTTCTGCCATAAAAGTAGACAACTGGTCTGGGAGACATGACAATACTTCTTCCATTATAAGAAGATTCTTTAGAGCATCAAAGTCAGTGACTGAAAGTGACTTTAACCATCTGTTGCAAAAATTCGTCTTCTGACGAGTAAAATCTGCTATTGTCTGATCACTTATCCTCCTTAGATTCCTAAACTTTTGCCTGTGTGCCTCTGGATTTAATTGGTATGCATTTAAGATGCTTTTCTTTACAAATTCGTAATCAAAGCTATGAGCGTCAGGTAGGGATGTAAAAACCTCCTTACTACGCCCCTTAAATTGAGACTGCATAATGGCTACCCACTGATCCCTTGGCCAGTTCATACTGATGGCAATTTTATAAAAATGTGCAAAGAAAACCTCAGGATCCTCCTCATTGAACTTTGGTAACTCTATATACTTATGCGTCCTGATGGGATTATTATCACTATTTATTGAAACATTACTAGTATTTCCATGCCCAGCTGCCATACGCTGTGTTTCAAGCCTGAAGTTAGTGTCAGCCATTTGTTGTTGAATCTCTAATTGTTGCCTTTTTGTGGCTTCTATTTGCAACTGTGCCTCAATTTCTAAACGTCTAGTCTCAAGCTCCCTCTGCTGAGCTTCAGCCTCTAATATTTGCTGTTGCTGTTGAGCTTCAATCTCTCTTTGACGAGCTTCAGCCTCTAATATTTTCTGTTCTTTTTGAGCTTCAAGTTCTAATATTCTCTGTTCTTTTTGAGCTTCAAGCTTAGCATTGGCTATTTGCGCTTCTAACTCAAGACGCTTTAACGTCATCTGATCACTCGACTCCTCTTTTAACTCTTCTAGAATTTCTTCATCTAACTCTCCATTCTCAACAAAATGTGTCACAATGACTTTCAATATTTGGGCTTTAACCATTCTATTGTTGGCTGTCAAATCCAACTGATTTGCCATTTGTATTAACTCAGTCTTTTTAAGGCTCTGAATCCTTTCAAAGTCTGGGTGAGCCACCAACGCTGCAACTTTCTCCTCCATCGTTACTAACACTTGGCACTTGATTCACAAAAATAATTAAAACAATGGCACTGCACTACACTTCACTGTAAAATTGTCACCACACTGAAAATTCGCTTGGCCTCACTGCACAAACAAAATATATAGGATGACTTACCTCAAAATCGTGAAACGTTGTTACTTGACACACAGGAAAGCTTGCTTGGCACATGGAATAGTTCTTAAGAAACACACAGACACTTAACACACTGGTACCTAGGAAGGCAAGGTTAGATTAGCATAATTAAGGTTAAGTGGGAACAATATTTCCCGGCACAGGCCCCCATAACTCTTTGTTACCTATTGTTCGTTACGGCTCGTGACCCTACAGCAGCCAAGCTTTAATTACGTCTAGGGATACGAGAAAAACTGCTGTTCTCAAGAGCGGATCACCAGTATAACCCCTTAATAAGTAATGAGCACATAAATAAAAAACCTTCCTTTAGGACTGAAGAATAGATACAAAATATTATATAGATATATATTCAAGACAGTATAATATAAAAACACAGATGGTCAAGTAACTTATACAACAAACGAAAGTATTGTCATATCACTTAATATAACAAAATAAAATATGGCACAACATGAATGTACAGACTTATCTCCCACATGTTACTCCTTCGAGTCCTGTTCAGTTACTGAACTCACGCTCTGTCGCCACCCACATTCTCACCTCCCGTCTGCCTCATCCCAGGATGAGGGATGGAAACTAAGGACTTTTTAATATTTAAAACTAATTGAACAACCACTTGTTCTCAAAACACATAAGAATGCAAATTACAGATAATAGTTACTTACAAAATATATAAGTATAATGCCACCTGTTTAATTACAGTACATAAACAATTAAATATACTAAATAAAAGTGACATCTGGAACTCCCAAAACTGAACAGGTCCAGCTTTCCCGTATCTAACAGGTACTAGACGTGTGCAACGCAACCGCGCTCCTGTCTCCACTAACGCTGCCACACCACACGATAATTTACCAAGAACACAATGTGTGTACATATACAGGCAATGATATAATGGAACATAAAAAGTTATTTTAAATTTATATACGTATTCTGCTAGGAGTACGTAACATTCATATCCTTACCTACGTCAAGACCTTTTCATATGTCAGGCAAAAAATTGTCTTAAGTTCTGATGTGTCGATCTGAATAATCTTTTGAGTATCGTCCAGTATTCTACTGCCCCAATGGCACCACACCTTTCCCTACTCCCAAATCCTGTTAAACCTTCTGGTCCATCTATCTTATTGAGAGATGGCAGGTATAGTATGTAGTTAGGTCTGGGAAACTTTTGATTAGAGAGAGAGCTGATAGGATGAAAGAGATTAAAGCTTAAAGATCTGAAAAAAATGGTGAAAGAGACCAGAATGAAAGAACGATCAAAGAGGGAGGAGTGAGAAACTTAGAGAACTCGGAAGATGTGTGTGTGTGTGTGTGTGCGTGTGTGTGTGTGTGTAAGTGTGTGTGTGTGTGTGTACTCACCTATTTGTACTCACCTATTTGTGCTTGCGGGGGTTGAGCTTTGGCTCTTTGGTCCCGCCTCTCAACTGTCAATCAACTGGTGTACAGATTCCTGAGCCTACTGGGCTCTATCATATCTACATTTAAAACTGTGTATGGAGTCAGCCTCCACCACATCACTGCCTAGTGCATTCCATCCGTTAACTACTCTGACACTGAAAAAGTTCCTTCTAACGTCTCTGTGGCTCATGTGGGTACTCAGTTTCCACCTGTGTCCCCTTGTTCGTGTACCACCAGTGTTGAATAGTTTATCCTTGTTTACCCGGTCGATTCCTCTGAGGATTTTGTAGGTTGTGATCATGTCTCCCCTTACTCTTCTGTCTTCCAGTGTCGTAAGGTTCATTTCCAGCAGCCTATCCTCGTAACTCATGCCTCTTAGTTCTGGAACTAGTCTAGTGGCATACCTTTGGACTTTTTCCAGCTTCGTCTTGTGCTTGACAAGGTACGGGCTCCATGCTGGGGCTGCATACTCCAGGGTTGGTCTTACATATGTGGTGTACAAGATTCTGAATGATTCCTTACACAGGTTCCTGAACGCTGTTCTGATGTTAGCCAGCCTCGCATATGCCGCAGACCTTATTCTTTTTATGTGGGCTTCAGGAGACAGGTTTGGTGTGATATCAACTCCTAGATCTTTCTCTCTGTTCGTTTCATTAAGTACTTCATCTCCTATTCTGTATCCTGTGTTTGGCCTCCTATTTCCACCACCTAGTTTCATTACTTTGCATTTACTCGGGTTGAACTTCAACAGCCATTTGTTGGACCATTCACTCAGTCTGTCTAGGTCATCTTGTAGCCTCCTACTATCGTCCTCAGTTTCAATCCTCCTCATAATTTTTGCATCATCGGCAAACATTGAGAGAAACGATTCTATACCCTCTGGAAGATCATTTACATATATCAGAAACAGTATAGGTCCAAGGACTGACCCCTGCGGTACTCCACTCGTAACGTCTCGCCAATCTGAGACCTCACCCCTCACACTGACTCGTTGTCTCCTGTTACTTAGGTACTCCTGTATCCAACGGAGTACCTTCCTTTTCACTCCAGCCTGCATCTCCAGTTTTTTCACTAGCCTCTTGTGTGGCACTGTGTCAAAGGCTTTCTGACAATCCAAAAATATGCAGTCTGCCCACCCTTCTCTTTCTTGCCTTATTTTTGTTGCCTGGTCGTAGAATTCAAGTAACCCTGTGAGGCAGGACCTGCCATCCCTGAATCCATGTTGATGCTGTGTTACAAAGTTCTTTCGCTGCAGGTGCTCCACTAGCTTTCTTCGCACAATCTTCTCCATCATCTTGCATGGTATGCAGGTTAGGGACACTGGTCTGTAATTCAGTGCCTCCTGTCTATCCCCTTTCTTGTATATCGGGACTACGTTAGCTGCTTTCCAAATTTCTGGCAGTTCCCCTGTTGCGAGTGATTTGTTATACACCATGGAGAGCGGGAGGCACAGTTCTTCTGCTCCTTCCTTTAGTATCCAAGGGGAGATTCCATCTGGGCCAATAGCCTTTGTCACATCCAATTCTAGTAAACACTTCCTTACTTCCCCGCTGGTAATCTCAAACTCTTCCAGTGGTTCCTGGTTAGCTATTCCCTCTCTTATCTCTTGGATTTCTCCTTGCTCTAAGGAGTGTGTGTGTGTGTGTGTGTGTGTGTGTTCACCTATTTGTACTCACCTACTTGTGCCTGCAGAATCGAGCGTTTGCTCTTGAATTCTGCCTTTCTAGCACCCCGGTTGTTTAAAGCAGCGAATCCTCTCATTTTGCTTTATCATACTATCAGGGGCCCCCGAATTTAATCAGAGACCTCCGATAAAATAAAGCTACTAATACTTCCGCCAATGGAGCACACACTGGAGAGAGCACACACTCCCTGTAATGATCTTACATATGGAGAAGGGGCTCATCGTCACCTTAATTGGTGAATCAGCTCAACTTTGGTCCATTGTCGTGAGTACACAATCCGCTGAGCCACTATGACTTACCTTCTCTCTTCTTGCTTTGGGATGACCCCCTTCTAATTCCCCTTTCTGTTTGTTGTCCACTGTCGTCCGGCCTACAATCAATTTTCTCTCTCTATTCTACAGGAATCCTCAACAGGACAAGGACGAACACGGTTGTCTCAATGACAAACATTTATTATAAACAACAAAGAATACAAATGAAAGTATGGCATCAACAGATAGTGGTCTTACAAAACTAACATCACGATTATAATATATCAGTGGTTCAACAAATGTATCTCCTAGGCTGCTGCTTAATTCTCCCCAGCAACCCCCTCTCTGTCCGTAATAACCTCGCCCTCAGGGCTAGGCTTCATACATGTAAATCAACACCATCAAAAAAATACAGACGTTCTCACCAGGCACTGAGTCAGGTATACGACATGAATCCTTGCATCTTTTATACAACAACAATGTCTGCACGACTCTCTGTATTACGTCCGGAAAACCATTATCAGGACTATCAATGGGTTATCTTGAGATAATTTCGGGGCATTTTTTTTTTTAGTGTCCCCTCGGCCCGGTCCTCGACCAGGCCTCCACCCCCAGGAAGCAGCCCGTGACAGCTGACTAACACCCAGGTACCTATTTTACTGCTAGGTAACAGGGGCATAGGGTGAAAGAAACTCTGCCCATTGTTTCTCGCCGGCGCCTGGAATCGAACCCAGGACCACAGGATCACAAGTCCAGCGTGCTGTCCGCTCGGCCGACCCGGGGTTCTCAAATTAAATAGGTACTTTTGTCGCTGCTTCATTCATTAACGACGACTCCCGTCCATCAAGTACCACTGCTACATAAAGTTCTACCATATACATGAAGTTCCACTACATGAAGTTCCACTACATAAAGTTCCATTACATGAAGTTCCACTACATAAAGTTCCACTACATGAAGTTCCACTACATGAAGTTCCACTACATGAAGTTCCACCACAAGAAGTTCCACTACATGAAGTTCATCTACATTAAGTTCCACTACACAGGCCTCATCATTTCCGAGGTTCCCTTACACAAATCGCAAAAGGATGGTGTGACGATGCCCCAAACATGGCGCTCAATTAGGTCACCCACAAATTTCTCTTGAACTATCTGTAAATGGCTCCTTCCACAGTCCTGACTTGAGCGTGATGGGTCAGGGAACAGGTGCCAATCAGGGCAACCTGCCTAAATGATCCTCTTGAAGGAATAACACACCGTGGTCATCATGGCTTCAGGCCGCCCCTATCTCGTTACCACAAATCCAGAGATACGTTACACATAATCCTCCACCAGGTTCCTCACACGTAGTTCAAGTAGCTTTCTCTCAACCTCTTCACCACAAGCCAAAAAGATCCTTCCTCATTAGGAGTGACGACGTTCGTCCTTCTCTAGCAAACCCCACGACTCAAGTGACGTCGTAAGACCTCTGCCATGTCATGTCACATCGTATATTGTCGACATCGCCCCTCGTTTCATTAAAATTTTTGCCCGCTAATCACCTTCTCCTTAGTCACGTTTAATGACGTTTGCTCAGCCTAATTTCTTCCCCTGAGCCCTATATCTAATCAGGTGGGGAATAACTCTCACTGAGGCAAACCAACCTCATGATACAACCTGAGTTCATAATACATACCTTGTTTCAAAGCTATGAATAGTGTTTGTTTCACTATTCATAGTGAAGCAAACACGAATGTGCTCTTTTAATTCATTCCATTTCCCCACGCTAATTGGAAACTTTCTAACATCTCAATGGCACATCTGAGTTTCCACCCATGTCCCCTTGTTCTGTTGATATTCCATGTGAACATTTCGTCTATTTTCTCTCTGTCAATCACCTAAGTATTTTGTATGCTACTATCATATCTCCCCATTCCCTCCTTTTTCTAATGTCCCCAGGTTCAGTTCCTTCAGTGGCTCTTCATAACCCAACACATGCAACTCTAGGACTAGCCTCGTCCCAATTTTTTTTAAACATTTCCAATTTCTTAATGTGCTTCTGTATGTAGGAACTCAATGACGGTGCTGCATACTGTAAGTAAGTAATTATCAATAGAAGGCACTAAACCGGGAAGGCTATGTAGACTGGTCTCACATATGCATTATAAAGATCTCTGAATGCCTTCTTACATAGGTTTCTGAATTACGTTCTAACTTTTGCTAGCATAAGGTATACTGCTGTCATTATCCAATTTATATGTGCCTCAGGACTTAGATTTGGTGTTACGTTCACTCCCAGATCCCTTTCTCGAATCGTCACAGGAAGGTAGTTCCCATTCATTGTGTACTGACCCTTCCTTTGGTCTCCTTTATTTTAGTCCCATTTCCATAACTTTACACTGGCTCGTGTTGAACTCCAGTAGCTATTTCTTTTACAATCTCTGCAGCTTGATAAGGTCCTCTTGGATGGTCCTATAATCCTCATCTGTCACAAACGGCTTAAATGATTTCACGTCATCAGCGAACATTGATAAATAGAACTCGACTCCAGTAGACATGTTTACATATATTAAAAGTATAACTGGCCCCAGCACCGATCCTTGAGGTACTCCACTCGTTACGGTTGGCCAGTCTGACTTCTCGCCCCTGACGGTTACTCGCTGGCTCCTGTCTGTTAAGTAATTCCTAACCCAAGCTAGGGCTTTTCTGCTTACTCCCACCTGACTCTCAAATTTGAATAGCAGTGTCCTGTGTGGGACTGTGTCATAGGCTTTTTGGCAGTTCAGAAATATTCAGTTTGCCTATCCCTTCCTGTCCTACCTTATGCTTGATACTTTATCGTAGAATTTCACAAGGTTTGTTAGGCATGATTTTCCCTTCTCTGAACCCATGTTGGTGTTAGTCTACATACCTAATTCTCTCTAAGTGTTTGACCAATATTAACCTGATTATTCATTCGAGTACTTAATTTGGGGATACCTGTCAGTGATTCTGGCCTGTAGTTAAGTTGCACATCTCTATCTATTTTATTGAAATTGGTACTACATTTGCCTTCTTCCTGCAACTGGACAACTCTTCATTCGTAAGTGACTCATTATAGATCCTAGCGGCGGCATGTTAAGGGCCTGCACTGCCTCATTTAGAATCCAAGTTGATACACTGTTTGGTACAACTACTTTAGCTTCATTCAGTGTTTTTAGATGTTTCATTACCTCCTCTGCTGTCACCTCAATATGTTAGTCTCTCATCGAGGGGCATCTTCTCTTCTAACAATGGGAGCTGCTCAGGCTCAGTCGTGAACACTCCATGAAAACTGTCATTCAGTACCTCACAGATTTCTTAGTTGCTTTCTGTATATGCGCCTTCTATTTTCCTTAGTCTTGTCACTTGATTGTTCACCGACATTTTTCTTCTTATATGACTATGCTTGCTTTTTCGCTTTGATTGCAATATCGTTCTCATAATTAGTTTCAGATACTCTCCTTATACTAATGAATTCATTCCTAACTCCGCTGCACCTAATCCTATTATCCTCTGTACTTTCTCCCCTCCCTCCTGCTTCTCATTTTTGCTCCCTGGCACTATTTATTAAACCATGGGTTTTTATATTTCATCTTACTTCTTTCCTTTACAGTTGGAATTAAACTCTCTTCGGCCTCCTTACATTTCCACTTGAATAGGTCAAACATACCTTGCACTGTTTTTCCTCTTGGTTCTTTTTTCCCACGTCACTTCTCCCAGATATTCTCTTATCCTCTTGTAATCCTCTTTCCTATAGTCGACTCTCCTTTCCCAGACCTCTTGCCCCATAGTCACAATTTTAAACTCGATCATGTAATTCCTGTCTATAACTTCTAATAATTTTGCTCCCCACGTTTCTTCCCCACCATGGGAATTTTTGGAGTCATGTTCGATTTCTCCGTAATTGAGTTCCCTCATGACCAACAGTATCGCAGTCATTCTGTGAGCTGTTGTTGCCGCCCTCTGTAGTTTAACTATACATATCTTGTTGTTTTCATATTCCTGTCTGGGCCTTCAACTGTTTGGTGTGGGATTGTAGATTGTCAAGATCATAATCCTCTTCCCATCTGCTGTCAGAATCCCAAGTACGGAGCTTGGGTTTCCATTAGTCCCGATTCTCTAGTTTCTCTAATTTCCATATCCGATTTATGAGGAGTGATACTCCTCCTCCCTGTCTCTGTGCCCTTTCTTTCCTTATCACTTGGTATCCCTCTGGGAAGATTGCATATGAGATCAACTCATTTATTTTAGTTTCCACCATTACAATTATGGCAGGATCTGCTTCACTAACCCTTTCTTTTATTTCCTCTGCTTAATTGGATATTATATCATCATTGTTGAATCAAACCTTGAGAATTTTCCTCGAATTTGTTATCAGAGTTCATATAGCTCATCTACCTACCTGTCTTCCTTGGTGTGTGTGTGCTGCAGGTGAGAGATTGATGATGTCCTATCTCCAATAAGTGGTTGTGAGGTGGGAAGTGCCTGGGAATAGTGAGGGAGGGAGAAGAGACTGAGGGGATCTGGGAACCAGATAGCTGAAGGGCATTCTGGGCAATTAGGAGGATCTTGGGGGCGAATAGGGTCTGGTGAGCCTAGGGGGCCCGAAGGCCAAATTGGGTCTAAGAGGTTTGAGGGTCTGACAGACATGAAGGGGCTGAGTGGCTGAGAAACTGGGGCATGTATGGGTTTTTGGGATGATGGAAGTAAATGGGAGGCGGGGGCTCAGAATGGGAGTGAGGCTAAAGATTTAGTGTTTGAAGGCAGTGGAGAGGTGAGGGGAAGAGAAGCTAGGGGGTCACGAGGTGAGGAGGTAATTCTGGAGACGCGATGCAAAAAAAGATTGGAGGGTTGTTGGGGGTTTAATGATGCAGGGGAGGAAAGGGGCATTGGAGGATGGGATGGAGCAGATAGGATTGATTGCAGAGGGGGTGGAGGGGGCAGGGTAGTTGTTAGCAGTAGAAGGGGCCGGGAAGGAGGGGAGGGTTGATTTGCGGATAGTGTGACTTGAGAAGGAGTGCTAGGGTGAGGGTGACGATTGTGGGACAGTCTTCTCACCTATATTTCTTGTTGTTCGTCTTTGGTCATGTATCTGTCTATATACACATAATAATAGCCTTCGCTGCCCGTAAGTAAATGCTTGTGCTTTAATATGAAGTCGACTGCTTCTTCAATAGAAAATTGCACCAGAACAGGTCTGCGTTTGTTGTCATTATAAAGCCCAATTCAGTGTGTGAGTTCAATGTCGTTTCCTGCCATCTCAGCATTTAAACATCTCAAAATTTCTCCTAGTTCAAACTTGTCAATCTGTATCCTTTCATGTTTTGATTTTGCCTTTGCTACACATAATCCATGAATGACAAGTGTCAGCCACCTCTGAGATCCACTTTTATGCTGGTTCTTACCTCACAGGGCTGCATCTCTTACTGAGTCCGTTTTTATTTTCTCACTTGTTTTTAGTTGCATCTTCTGCATTGTTCCATATTAGAGCACTTTTCTGAAGTTACTCCTCCAAATTCGGTAGTCTACCCTCACTGTCTTGTACCCGTTTGTTGTCTGCCCCTCCCATACTCGCTAATCCATCCACCACTAATACAATCCCCCCATCTCTATTCATGCTTCCTGCTTGTAACTCCATGTCAAGACTTGTACACATGGTTTCCCATTCTCCCTTCATCTTCCTGATTTCCCCCTGAATATCGTACTTGAGCACTTATTTTTGTCTCTCAGTCTCATCTGGTGTGTATTGAAATCTCTCTTTTTTAATTCCAAGGATTAAATCCTCCAACCAATCTCTCACCATCTCAACACGATTCCCAGTCACTTTCTCTATAAACCTGTCCTCTTCCCTGATACTGCTTGACCTGGTCGCCCTTCCTGATTTTGTCATTGCGATAAACTTCCATAGACAACAAGGATCCCAAATACCTTACTCGGTCTGCTAGCATAACAGATGAGTGCATCCATCTATTGTGAATGATGTTCTAACTTTTGCCAGTGTAGAGTACGCTGCTGTCGATACCCTATTTATATGTGCCTCATGAGTTAAATTAGGTGTTACGTCCACGCCCAGGTCTCTTTCTTACGTCGTCACAGGTAGGCAGTTCCCATTCATTGTGTACTGTCCCTTTGGTCTCCTATCACCTAGTCCCATTTCCATAACTTTATATTTGCTCGTGTTGAACTCCTGTATGTGTGCGTACTCACCTAGTGGTGTTTGCGGGGGTTGAGCTCTGACTCTGTGGTCCCGCATCTCAACTGTCAATCAAATGGTGTACAGATTCCTGAGCCTATTGGGCTCTGTCATATCTACATTTTAAACTGTGTTTGGAGTCAACCTCCACCACAGCACTACTTAATGCATTCCATTTGTTAACTATCTGACACTGAAAAAAATCTTTCTAATGTCTCTGTGGCTCATTCGGGTACTAAGTTTCCACCTGTGTCCCCTTGTTCGTGTTCCACCCGTGCTAAAGAGTTTGTCTTTGTCCACCCTGTCAATTCCCCTGAGAATTTTGTAGGTGGTTATCATCTCTCCCCTTACTCTTCTGTTTTCCAGGGGATGTGAGGTTCAGCTCCCTTAGCCTTTCCTCGTAGCTCATACCTCTCCGTTCTGGGACCAGTCTGGTGGCATGCCTCTGAATCTTCTGATTTCGTCTTGTGTTTAACTAGGTATGGTCTCCAGGCTAGAGCTGCATGCTCCAGGATTGGTCTTACATAAGTGGTATACAGGGTCCTGAACGATTCCTTACACAAGTTCCTAATTCAGTTCTTATATTGGCCAGTCTAGCATATGCCGCTAATGATATCCTTTTGATGTGGGCCTCTGGAGACAGGTTCGGTGTGATATCAACCCCCAGATCTTTATCTCGATTTGACTCTTGCAGGATATCACCTCCCAGATGGTACATTGTATTCAGCCTTCTGTTACCTTCGCCTAATTTTATTACTTTACACTTTCCTGAAATGAACTTCAGTAGCCATTTTCTAGACCATTCCACCAGTTTGTACAGGTCGTCCTGTAGTCTCTGTCTATCTTCATCTGTTTTGATTCTTCTCATAATTTTTGCATCATCATCAAACATTGAGAGGAATGAGTCTATACCCTCTGGAAGGTCTTTTACATATACTAGAAACAGGATGGGTCCAAGTACAGAGCCCTGTGGAACGCCGCTGGTGATATCTCGCCACTCTGATGCCTCTTCCCTAACCGTTACTCGCTGTTTCCTATTGCTTAGATACTCCCTTATCCACTGGAGCACCTTACCTTTTACTCCTGCCTGTTACTCCAACTTTTGTAACAGCCTTTTGTGAGGTACTGTGTCAAAGGCTTTCTGATAGTTCAAGAAAATGCAGTCTGCCCACGCTTCTCTTTCCTGCCTAATTTGTGTTGCTTGTTCATAGAATTCTATTAGGCCTGTGAGGCACGATTTACCATCTCTGAACCCATGCAGGTGGTCTGTTACAAAGCTGTTTCCCTCCAGATGCTCTACGAGCCTTTTCCTCACAATCTTCTCAATCACCTTGCATGGTATCTTCTCCATCAAGTTAGGGAAACTGGCCTTTATTTCAGTGTCTCTTGCCTGTCACCTTTTTTGTAAATTAGGACTACATTAGCTGTCTTCCAGCTTTACGGAAGGTCTCCCGTTTCCAGTGACCTGTTATACACCATAGACAGTGGCACACTTAGTGCTTCTGCACCTTCTTTTAGATTCCACGGTGAGATTCTGTCAGGCCCAACAGCCTTTGACACAATCAGCTCCAACAGTTTCCTTTTGACCTCATTACTGGTGAGGTAAAATTCCTCCAAGGTTTCTCGGTTTGCCTCTTCATTTAGTGCAGGGACCTCTCCTTGTTCTATTGTGAAGACCTCCTGGAATCTCTTGTTGAGTTCTTCACACACCTCTTTGTCGTTCTCTGTGTATCTGTTCTCCCCTTTTCTTAGTTTCATCATTTGTTCCTTCACTGCTGTTTTCCTCCTGACGTGGCTGTGAAGCAGTTTTGGTTGGGTCTTAGCTTTAGTCGCGATGTTATTTACATACTGTCTCTCTGCTTCTCTCCTCACTCTGAGGTACTCATTTCTGGCCCTTTGGTATCTCTCCCTGCTCTCTGGTGTTTTGTTGTTCCTGTAGTTTTGCCATGTTCTTTTACTCAATTGCTTCGCTGCTGCACATTCCTGACTGAACCACGGAATCTTCTGTTGCTTTTCATTTTTTCACTTTTTGGACTGGGATAAACCTCTGTGCAGCCTTCTGACATTCTGAGTGACATAATCCATCATATCCTGTACAGTCTTTTCTCTGAGTTCTGTTTCCTATGGTATTCCCATTAGGAAGTTCCTCATCTCGTCATATTTTCCTCTTCGGTAATTTAGTCTTTTTCCTTCCAATTCCATCCTTGGATAGGTTATCCCTACTTCTACCAGATACTCAAATGTCATTACAATGTGGTCACTCATTCCTATGGGGGCTTCATATTTGGCTTCCCTTATTTCTGAGTCATTTAAGGTGAATATCAGGTCGAGTCTTGCTGGTTCGTCATTTCTTCTCATTCTTGTGGGTCCCTTGACATGTTGGCTCAGAAAGTTCCTTGTACTCACTTCCAAAAGTTTAGCTCTCCATGTATCTTCACCTCCATGAGGGTACCCATTCACCCAGTCTATCTTTCCCATGGTTGAAATCGCCCATGATTAAGAATCTGGATCCATTCCTATAGGCAACTGAAGCTGCTCTCTCTATTATATTAATGGTAGCCATGTTGTTTCTGTCGAACTCTTGTCTGGGTCTTCTGTCATTTACTGGAGGGTTGTAAATGACTGCCACTATTAACTTAGGTCCACCTATTGTCATAGTTCCTGTTATGTAATCTCTGAATCTGTCGCAGCCCAGAATTTTCATCTCTTCAAAGCTACAGTCCTTCCTTATCAGCAGAGCCACTCCTCCTCCTCCTCTCACATCCCTCTCTTTCCTTACTATATAGTAGTCCTTTGGAAACACAGCATTTGTTATGACTCCTGACAATTTTGTTTCTGTAAGTCCTATTACATTTGGGTTTTCTTCCTGCGCCCTTTCTGCCAGTTCACTTGCTTTGTTGGTAATCCCATCGATGTTTAAGTACATTACCTTGAAGCTCACTTTCCAATATCTATTTTCACCCACCCTCCCCACTAGTGCAGGAAGCTGTTCCATAGGCATTGCTGCTGGGTAGGCTCATCCTAATATGGGGTAGTTACCAGGGGTTCTGGGGAAGGAGGGGGTTGGGGGTGGGATGGCTTTAAACTTGCCCAGGCATGCTTGGCACAGGGAGAATTTCTAGGGGGTGGAGGGGCAGGGAGTGTTCCAGGTTGGATAGCAGGAAGTGCTCGAGGTTTGGGGGCAGGGAGCGCTCGCGATGAGGGCTCGTCCTGTTGTGGTGGATGTAACAGGGGCTTGGAGGGGGGTGGGGTGGGGGATGGAGGACTTAGTTTTTGCCTGGGCTTTCTTGGGGGCAGGAGGAAGACTAGGGGGTGGGAGGGCAGGGGGTAATCGGGGTAGGGAGGGAGGGTGGAATTGGGTGGAATGGTGGAACTCACCACCTATAGGGTGGTGGGTTGGGATGTTGCAGTCCCCTCTAGGGTTCCCTAATTGCTGGATTGGGGTTCCCCACTCTCCCCTGTGATTGCTGGGTTGGGGTTTGAGGTTCCTTGGCTCCCTTCCCTCAGCCTGCGCCTTTTTCTTGCATCTGCTGCCTATATTATCTCTTTCCTGGTCATGTCCCTCTGAAGGAATATCTGTCTGTAATTCGTTACATATTTCAGTTTGCTCTTTTTAACTAGGATGTCCTCTTTGATGCACTCGTCTCTGAGCACTGCCTTGATCAACAGGCCTTTGTCTTTCTTGTACTGGCCAAACCGGAAAAACTTTTCTATTTTCAGCCCCTTCCATACCTATCTCCTTTAGTATCTATGACACTGCAGCTTTATCCTTAGACCTCCATTCGTCCCTTGTGGAACCATCTTGTTCCTTAACACCAATCACTACTGCAGCTCTTTCCCTTTCCAGTAGCTGGCTTGTGCATCTAGCTGCTTCCTGTGAGGTTACAGCTTTCGTAACATCAACCCTGACTGTGGACATTGCTCCTAGGCTCTTCAGTATTTCAGCAAAGGTGGCACCTATTGTAGGGGTCCCTGCCATTGCGACATCTCCTGGTACCTGGGGGTTGGTTACCTGGGCCACAGTCTGAGGTGATCCTGTTTTTAGGTTTGTTATCTCCTCTTGTGCTGCACTTAGTTCATTCTGCAGTTTATTTATGATTCCCCTCATGTCTTTCAATTCCTCAGTAATTTCCCTCCATGCACGAACAGTCATCTCCATGTAAGACTCATCCTGTTCCTCTCCTCCACCTGTGTTCTGTTTTCTTACCATACTGCTTGATCCCTTTTTTTGTTCCCAAGCGTTTGTATTAGTCTACACTAACCCCAGTGTGCGTGTGTGCGTGCGTATAGTGGGGGGGGGGGGGGGGAGGAGGATGCGGAAGTAGAGGTAAGGGTCGAGAGAGAGAGAGCGAGAGAGGTACAGAGGCAGGGGAGGAAGAGAGGTCTGTGTTTATTGCGAAGGGGGAGGTACGGTGGGGTAGGTGAGGAGTATGGGGGGGGGGGGAGGTCGCTGAGAGTGTGTGTGTGTGTGTGTGTGTGTGTGTGTTTGTTTGTGCGTGAGTGTGTGTGTGTGTGTGTGTGTGTGTGTGTGTGTGTGTGTGTGTGTGTGTGTGTGTGTGTGTGTGTGTGTGTGTGTGTGTGTGTTTGTGTGTGCGTGAGTGTGTGTGTGTGTGTGTGTGTGTGTGTGTGTGTGTGTGTGTGTGTGTGTGTGTGTGTGTGTGTGTGTGTGTGTGTGTGTGTGTGTGTGTGTGTGTGTGTGTGTGTTTGTGTGTGCGTGAGTGTGTGTGTGTGTGTGTGTGTGTGTGTGTGTGTGTGTGTGTGTGTGTGTGTGTGTGTGTGTGTGTGTGTGTGTGTGTGTGTGTGTGTGTGTGTGTGTGTGTGTACTCACCTATTTGTGCTTGCAGGATCGAACATTGACTCTTGGATCCCGCCTTTCCAGCCATCGGTTGTTTACAGCAATGACTCTTGTCCCATTTCCCTATCATACCTAGTTTTAAAAGTATGAATAGCATTTGCTTCCACAACCTGTTCCCCAAGTGCATTCCATTTTTCCACTACTCTCACGCTAAAAGAAAAATTCCTAACATCTCTGTGACTCATCTGAGTTTCCAGTTTCCACCCATGTCCCCTCGTTCTGTTATTATTACGTGTGAACATTTCATCTATTTCCACTTTGTCAATTCCCTGAGTATTTTATATGTCCCTATCATATCTCCTCTCTCCCTTCTTTTCTCTAGTGTCGTAAGGTTCAGTTCCTTCAGCCGCTCTTCATATCCCATCCCTCGTAACTCTGGGACAAGCCTCGTCGCAAACCTCTGAACCTTCTCCAGTTTCTTTATGTGTTTCTTCAGGTGGGGGCTCCATGATGGCGTGGCATACTCTAAGACGGGTCTCACGTAGGCAGTGTAAAGCGCCCTAAAAGCCTCCTCATTTAGGTTTCTGAATGAAGTTCTAATTTTCGCCAGTGTAGAGTACGCTGCTGTCGTTATCCTATTTATATGTGCCTCAGAAGTTAGATTAGGTGTCACATCCACTCCCAGGTCTCTTTCTCGAATCATTACAGGTAGGCTGTTCCCCTTCATTGTGTACTGTCCCTTTGGTCTCCTGTCACCTGATCCCATTTCCATAACTTTAGATTTACTGGTGTTAAACTCCAGTAGCCATTTCCCTGACCATCTCTGCAGCCTGTTTTAAGTCCTCTTGGAGGATCCTACAATCCTCGTCTGTCACAACTCTTCTCATTAATTTTGCGTCATCCGCAAATATTGACATGTATGATTCCACTCCTGTAAACATATCATTTACGTAAATTAGAAAGAGGATTGGTCCCAGCACCGATCCTTGAGGTACTCCACTTGTTACTGTTCGCCAGTCCGACTTCTCGCCCCTTACCATTACCCTCTGGCTCCTTCCTGTTAGGTAGTTCTTCACCCATACTAGGGCCTTTCCGCTTACTCCTGCCTGCCTCTCAAGTTTGTATAGCAGTCTCATGTGCGGTACCGTATCAAAGGCCTTTTGGCAGTCAAGAAATATGCAGTCTGCCCAGCCTTCTCTGTCCTGCCTTATCCTTGTTACTTTATCATAGAATTCTAAAAGGTTTGTTAGGCATGATTTCCCTGTCCAGAACCCATGTTGGTGCTTGTTTACAAACCCAATGCTCTCCAGGTGCTCAACAAGTCTTAGCCTAATTATTCTTTCAAGTATTTTGCAGGGGATGCTTGTCAGTGATACGGGTCTGTAGTTAAGTGCCTCCTCCCTATCACCTTTTTTGAAAATCGGTACGACATTTGCCTCCTTCCAGCAACTGGGCAGGTCTCCCGACATAAGTGACTCATTAAAGATCATTGCCAGAGGCACGCTGAGAGCCTGCGCTGCCTCTTTCAGTATCCACGGTGATACTTTGTCTGGTCCAACAGCTTTATTTGCATCCAGTGTTGTCAACTGTTTCATTACATCCTCTGCTGGCACCTCTATATCTGATAGTCTTTCATCTTGGGTAATCTCTTCTAACAATGGGAGCTGCTCAGGCTCGGTTGTGAACACTCCATGGAATTTTGCATTCAGTACCTCGCAGATTTCCTTGTCGCTTTCTGTATATGCCCCTTCTATTTTCCTCAGTCTTGTCACTTGGTCATTTACCGACATCTTCCTTCTTATATAGCTATGTAGTAATTCTGGTTGCTTTTTCGCTTTGACTGCAATATCATTCTCATAATTTCTTTCCGACACTCGTTTTATGTTAATGTAATCATTCCTAGCTCTGTTACATCTAATCCTGTTGTCCTCTGTCCTTTGTCTTCTGTACTTCCTCCACTCCCTCCTGCTTCTCACCTTTGCTTCCTGACACTGTCTATTAAACCATGGGTTATTATATTCCCTCCTGATTTTTTCCTTTATTGTTGGAATAAATCTCTCTTCAGCCTCCTTGCATTTCAATATGACTTGGTTCATCATACCTTGCACTGTTTTTCCTCTAAGTTCTTCCTCCCACTGCACTTCTCCCAGGTAGTCCCTTATCCTTCTGTAGTCCCCTTTTCTGTAATCAAGTCTCCTTTCCCGAACCTCTTGTCCTTTGGTCACAATTTTAAGCTCCATCATGTAGTCAAAGACTAGGACACAATGGTCACTAGCTCCTAGTGGTATTTCATGTTCCAACTGCTCGATGTCTTCTACATTCTGGGTGAAAATGAGATCTAATAGGCTGGGCGTATCCCCTCCTCTTTCCCTAGTATCTTCTTTCACATGCTGTGTTAGGAAATTCCTGTCAATAACGTCTACCAGCTTCGCTCCCCAGGTCTCCTCCCCGCCATGGGGATTCCTCGTTTCCCAATCTATCTCTCCTGTGATCTCTATCTCTCCAATCTATCTCACACACACACCTGTGTGTGTGTGTGTGTGTGTGTGTGTGTGTGTGTGTGTGTGTGTGTGTGTGTGTGTGTGTGTGTGTGTGTGTGTGTGTGTGTGTGTGTGTGTGTGTGTGTGTGTGTGTGTGTGTGTGTGTGTGTGTGTGTGTGTGTGTGTGTGTGTGTGTGTGTGTGTGTGTGTGTGTGTGTGTGTGTGTGTGTGTGTGTGTGTGTGTGTGTGTGTGTGTACTCACCTATTTGTATGTCTGTATGTGTGTCTGTGTGTGTGTGTCTGTGTGTGTGTACTCACCTAGTTGTGTTTGCGGGGGTTGAGCTCTGGCTCTTTGGTCCCCCTCTCAACCGTCAATCAACAGGTGTACAGATTCCTGAGCCTATTGGGCTCTATCATATCTACACTTGAAACTGTGTATGGATTCAGCCTCCACCACATCACTTCCTAATGCATTCCATTTGTCAACCATTCTGACACTAAAAAAGTTCTTTCTAATATCTCTGGGGCTCATTTGGGCACTCAGTTTCCACCTGTGTCCCCTTGTGCGTGTTCCCCTTGTGTTAGATAGCCTGTCTTTATCTACCCTATCAATTCCCTTCAGAATCTTGAATGTGGTGATCATGTCCCCCCTAACTCTTCTGTCTTCCAGCGAAGTGAGGTTTAATTCCCGTAGTCTCTCCTCGTAGCTCATACCTCTCAGCTCGTGTACTAGTCTGGTGGCAAACCTTTGAACCTTTTCCAGTTTAGTCTTATCCTTGACTAGATATGGACTCCATGCTGGGGCTGCATACTCCAGGATTGGCCTGACACATGTGGTATACAAAGTTCTGAATGATTCTTTACACAAGTTTCTGAATGCCGTTCGTATGTTGGCCAGCCTGGCATATGCCGCTGATGTTATCCGCTTGATATGTGCTGCAGGAGACAGGTCTGGCGTGATATCAACCCCCAAGTCTTTTTCCTTCTCTGATTCCTGAAGAATTTCCTCTCCCAGATGATACCTTGTATCTGGCCTCCTGCTCCCTACACCTATCTTCATTACATTACATTTGGTTGGGTTAAACTCTAACAACCATTTGTTCGACCATTCCTTCAGCTTGTCTAGGTCTTCTTGAAGCCTCAAACAGTCCTCTTCTGTTTTAATCCTTCTCATAATTTTAGCATCGTCCGCAAACATTGAGAGAAATGAATCGATACCCTCCGGGAGATCATTTACATATATCAGAAACTAGATAGGACCGAGTACAGAGCCCTGTGGGGCTCCACTGGTGACTTCACGCCAATCGGAGGTCTTACCCCTCACCGTAACTCTCTGCTTCCTATTGCTTAGATACTTCCTTATCCACTGGAGCACCTTACCACCTACACCTGCCTATCTCTCCAGCTTATGTACCAGCCTCTTATGCGGTACTGTGTCAAAGGCTTTCTGACAATCCAAGAAAATGCAGTCTGCCCAGCCCTCTCTTTCTTGCTTAATCTGTGTTACCTGGTCATAGAATTCTATTAAGCCAGTCAGGCAAGATTTACCCTCCCTGAACCCATGTTGTCGATTTGTCACGAAGTCCCTTCTCTCCAGATGTGCTACCAGGTTTTTTCTCACGATCTTCTCCATCACCTTGCATGGTATACAAGTTAAGGACACTGGCAAGTAGTTCAGTGCCTCTTGCCTGTCGCCCTTTTTGTATATTGGTACCACATTCGCCATCTTCCATATTTCTGGTAGGTCTCCCGTCTCCAGTGACCTACTATACACTATGGAGAGTGGCAAGCAAAGTGCCTCTGCACACTCTTTCAGTACCCATGGCAAGATCCCGTCTGGACCAACAGCCTTTCTAACATCCAGGTCCAGCAGGTGTCTCTTGACCTCCTCTCTCGTAATTTCAAACTCTTCCAAGGCCGACTGGTTTACCTCCCTTTCTCCTAGCACAGTGACCTCACCTTGTTCTGTTGTGAAGACCTCTTGGAACCTCTTGTTGAGTTCATCACACTCCTCTTTGTCATTCTCTGTATACCTGTCCTCGCCTTTTCTAAGTTTCACTACCTGTTCTTTCACTGTTGTTTTCCTTCTGATATGACTGTGGAGTAGCTTTGGTTCGGTCTTGGCTTTGCTTGCTATATCATTTTCATAACTTTTCTCTGCTTCTCTTCTCACCCTGACATACTCATTCCTGGTTCTCTGGTATCTCTCTCTGCTTTCTGGTGTTCTGTTATTCTGGAAGTTCCTCCACGCCCTTTTGTTCAGTACCTTTGCTTCCATACATGCCCTATTATACCATGGATTCTTCTTTTGCTTCTCGGATTTTTCCTTTTGGGCCGGGATGTATCTGCTTACTGCCTCCTGACACTTTTGGGTGACATAGTCCATCATATCTTGTACAGACTTAGCTCTGAGGTCTGTGTCCCAAGGTATTTCCCTTAGGAAGCTTCTCATCTCATAATTTCCCTTTCGGTATGCCAACCTTTTGTTTCCTAGTTCTTTTTTGGGGGGGATAATTCCTAGCTCTACCAGGTACTCAAAGTTCAATACACTGTGATCACTCATTCCCAAGGGCGCTTCCATCTTGACTTCCCTTATATCCCACTCATTTAGGATAAATATCAGATCAAACATTGCTGGTTCATCCTCTCCTCTCATTCTTGTTGGATCCTTGATGTGCTGGCTTAGAAAGTTTCTTGCTGCCTCGTCCAGCAGCTTAGCTCTCCATGTTTCTGGTCCTCCATGCGGGTCTCTGTTCTCCCAATCTATCTTCCCATGGTTGAAGTCTCCTATGATTAGTAGTCCAGATCCATTCCTGCTAGCAACAGAAGCTGCTCTCTCCATTATGTCAATGGTGGCCATATTGTTTCTATCATATTCCTGTCTGGGTCTTCTGTCATTTGGTGGTGGATTATATATGACTACGACTATAATTTTTTGCCCTCCAGTTGTTATTGTTCCTATTATGTAGTCACTGAAACCTTCACATCCCTGAACAACCAACTCTTCAAAATCCCAGCCTTTTCTTACCAGCAGAGCTACACCACCCCCACCTCTTCCTTCTCTCTCTTTCCTCATAACATAATAGTCCTGTGGGAACACTGCATTTGTTATTGTTTTCGTCAGCTTTGTTTCTGTGAGAGCTATTATGTCTGGGTTTTCCTCTAGTACCCATTCTCCAAGTTCATTTGCTTTATTTGTAATACCGTCTATGTTAGTGTACATTGCCTTGAGGCTCACTTTCTTCTGTCCCTTCTCAAATCTCCTCCTTGGTGAATGTTCTGCTGGTGGAGGAAGCTGTGCCATGGGTGTGAGGATTTGTGAAGTGGATAACAGAATTGCAGAGGATACTGGGATGAGGGGCGGGGGGTCAAGTGAAGGGGGAAGGACAGGGAGGGTATGGGGTGAACGGGGCGGGAGGACAGGAAGGAAAGGGGGGGTTTTCTATGCAGAGGAGGGTTGTCGGGTTGCCCTCCTCGCTGGTGTTACTGGGTAGCTGGTTGTGGGTTCCCCCCTTGCCTCTGGGGGTGATGTGTTGGGAGCTGTGGTTTCCTGGTTTTCCCCTCTCGCCCTGCGCTTCTTTCTTGCTTCTGCCGCCATGGCCCTCTCCTCCCTCGCCATGTCCCTCTGGAGGAATACTTTTTTGAATTCCCCCACATGTTGCAGGTGGCTTTTCTTTGTTAGAATCGTGTCCTTTGTTTTCTCGTATGCAAACACTATCTTTAACACACGGTCTCGGTCTTTTTTGTACCAGCCTAGCCTGAAAACCTTCTCAATGCTATGCTCAGGCCCTTCCATGTCTAGTGCCTTCAGTATTTCATTCACTGCTGCTTTGTCCTTATCATTCCACTCTTTCCTATTAGAGCCTTCCTGCTCTTTAATACCTACAGCTACCACTGCTCTTTTCCTTTCCAGCAGCTGGCTAGTGGAGTGTGCTGCTTCCTGTGAGGTGGCTGCTTTCATGGCTACCTCCATCACTGCAGACATTACTTCAGAGTTGTTTTTTTTTAGCATTTCTGCAAATGTTGCTTTTAATGTGGCATTCTCTTCCAAAGTACTATTACCACCTTCTCCCTGGGTGGTTTTCTGAGTCTCAGCATCGATACTGTTCTCTTTGAGGGCTCTAATCTCCTCCTTTGCTGCTGTTAGCTCTCTTTTTAGGTTGCTTATTTCATTCTTCATTTCCTGCATCATTTCCTGCATCTCACTCTTGATGTCCTCCAGCAACTGGGCGAACATTTCCTTCATTTCGTCGCCTGAACTTTTTCCTGTTCCCCTGTTGCTTCTGGCTGTCATGCTTGAAGCTGTTTCTAGTTGTGCCGTGATAGGATTCGTCAGAAGGGCAGAGTGGAGCGGGGGAGAGAGAGATAGGGAGAGAGAGATAAAGAGAGAGATAGAGAGAGAGAGAGAGAGAGAGAGAGAGAGAGAGAGAGAGAGAGAGAGAGAGAGAGAGAGAGAGAGAGAGAGGAAGGGAGGGAGAGAGAGAGATAAAGAGAGAGGGAGGGAGAGAGAGAGAGAGATAAAGAGAGAGAGAGAGAGAGAGAGAGAGAGAGAGAGAGAGAGAGAGAGAGAGAGAGAGAGAGAGAGAGAGAGAGAGAGAGAGAGAGAGAGAGAGAGGGAGGGAGAGAGAGAGATAAAGAGAGAGAGAGGGAGAGAGAGAGAGAGATAAAGAGAGAGATAAAGAGAGAGAGAGAGATAGAGAGAGAGAGAGAGAGTGGGAGAGAGAGGAGAAAGTGGGAGAAAGAGAGAGAGAGAGAGGAGAGAGAGGGGGAGAGTATGTGTAAGGGGGATGCGGGGGACTGGGGGGTGGGGGGGCAGTGGTGGCGACCAGGTGAGGTCAGGTCATTGTGTGTGTGTGTGTGTGTGTGTGTGTGTGTGTGTGTGTGTGCGTGTGTACTCACCTAGTTGTACTCTCCTAGTTGTGTTAGCGGGGGTTGAGCTCTGGCTCTTTAGTCCCACCTCTCAACCGTCAATCAACAGGTATACAGATTCCTGAGCCTATTGGGCTCTATCATATCTACACTTGAAACTGTATATGGAGTCAGCCTCCACCATATCACTTCCTAATGCATTCCATTTATCAACCACTCTGACACTAAAAAAATTCTTCTAATATCTCTGTGGCTCATTTGGGCACTCAGTTTCCAACTGTGTCCCCTTGTGCGTGTGCCCCTTGTGTTAAATAGCCTGTCTTTATTTACCCTGTCGATTCCCTTGAGAATCTTGAATGTGGTGATCATGTCCCCCCTAACTCTTCTGTCTTCCAACGAAGTGAGGTTTAATTCTCGTAGTTTCTCCTCGTAGCTCATACCTTTCAGCTCGGGTACTAATCTGGTGGCAAACCTTTGAACCTTTTCCAGTTTAGTCTTATGCTTGACTAGATATGGACTCCATGCTGGAGCCTCATACTCCAGGATTGGTCTGACGTATGTGGTATATAATGTTCTGAGAGATTTCTTACACAAGTTTCTAAAGGCCGTACTTATGTTAGCCAACCTGGCATATGCTGCTGATGTTATCCTCTTGATATGAGCTTCAGGGGACAGGTCTGGTGTGATATCAACCCACAGATCTTTCTCTCTCTCTGACTCTTGAAGTATTTCATCTCCCAAATGATACCATGTATCTGGTCTCCTGCTTCCTACCCCTATCTTCATTTCATTACATTTGCTTGAGTTAAACTCTAACAGCCATTTGTTCGACCATTTCTTCAGCTTGTCCAGGTCTTCTTGAAGCCTCAAACAGTCCTCTTCTGTCTTAATTCTTCTCATAATTTTGGCATCGTCCACAAACATTGAGAGAAATGAATCTATACCCTCTGGGAGATCATTTACATATATCAGAAACAGGATATGTCCGATTACAGAGCCCTGTGGGACTCCACTGGTGACTTCACGCCATTCTGAGGTCTCACCCCTCACTGTAACTCTCTGCTTCCTATTGCTTAGGTACTCCCTTATCCACTGGAGCGCCCTACCAGTTACTCCTGCCTGTTTCTCCAGCTTATGCATCAACCTTTTATGGGGTACTGTGTCAAAGGCTTTCCGACAGTCCAAAAAAATGCAGTCCGCCCATCCTTCTCTTTATTGCTTAATCTTTGTCACCTGATCGTAGAATTCTATCAAGCCTGTAAGGCAAGATTTACCCTCCCAGAACCCATGTTGATGGGATGTCACGAAGTCTCTTCTCTCCAGATGTGTAAATAGGTTTTTTCTCACAATCTTCTCCATCACCTAGCATGGTATACAAGTTAAGGACACTGGCCTTAACTTGCCTCTTGTCTCTCACCCTTTGGAATATTGGAACTACATTAGCAGTCTTCCATATTTCTGGTAGGTCTCCCGTTTCCAGTGACCTACCACTATGGAGAGTGGCAAGCAAAGTGCTCCTGCACACTCTTACAATATCCATGGTGAGATTCCGTCCGGACCAACAGCTTTTCTCACATCCAACTCCAATAGGTGCTTCTTGACCTCATCTCTTGTAATTTCGAACCTTTCCAAGGTCACCTGGTTTGCTGCCACCTCTCCTAGCGCCGTGACTTCTCCCTGTTATATTGTAAAGTCCTCCTGGAACCTTTTGTTGAGTTCTTCACACACCTCTTTGTCTTTCTCTGTGTACCTGTCCTCACCCACCCTAAGTTTAATCACCTGTTCGTTCACTGTTGTCTTCCTCCTGATGTGACTGTGTAGTAGCTTTCGTTCGGTCTTGGCTTTATTAGCTGTATCATTTTCATGCTTTTTTACAGCTGCTCTTCTCACACTGACATACTCGTTGCTGGTTCTCTGGTACTCGTTCTCTCTACTTTCTTGAGTTCTGTTGTTACGGAAGTTCCTCCATGCCCTTTTGTTCATCTTGTGACGGTAATCTCTTTCAAGAGAGATTGAGCCTGCTCTTCCCTACACATTTACGTCGTTCAAGTACAAGATACTATATTGAAGATACGTCCACCAGTATCGCCAAACGTTTTGCCCAGGAAGCAAAGTGTACCATGCACAAGCCGACACACCGGCTACCGCCCGCCGTCAAACCAGCAAACTACTCATTCTCCGCCTGCCTGTTGCTGATTGGCTGGTGTGTCGCCGCACCTGCACTCACGCCACTACATGAGTCGACGTCTGGGCCAGCAGCACGCCGTCTCCTCAGAATATCCCTGTGCTCCTTGGAGTTGACATCTCTCTATAGTAGACTAAAGCTCTGGCTGTCGTGTACTAAGGGAGGTGGCAGCTTGAAGCCAGTATTCTCAGCACCTGCTTTGATTTTATAACTTGCACTTACTTGTCTTAGAGTAAATTGTTCACTGACCTTAATTATTCATGATGTTTTGTTTGTTGACTTGTTTGGAATTTTAAGAGATTGTCTTTATTCATATATTGTTTTATAGAGTAATTAAAATTTCATTGTTTATACTTTGTGTTTTGTGTGTCTTCCCATTACCTTACCACAGACAAAAGGATAAACTTCTCTTTTTTTTTTGTTATGTGACGAGGCCCTGCCCCCAGCTTTTGAAACAGCCGAACACCAACGCTTTACCGTCACATTTCATGGGGGCCTGTCCACGGAGCTTCACTCGGGTACTGGTACCAGATTGTAAATTTGTGGTAAGTGTACTTGGCTTTGGTAAAGTAGCTTTTCACTATTTTCAATATTCAATTTTATTTTCATATGGTGCTGTGTGTATTGTGCATTCCGAGAGTAGCATATGGTGAAGGTGAGACAACTTTGGATTACGTGGTGACTGTAGGCCTCAGTCATTCTCTTAATTGGTCATCTCTCCCTCTGTGTTATTACTCGTGTTTACCATCTTTTGTCCCTAGGATATTTCTCATATTTTCGGCAGATCATCATATTGGTACCCTGGTACTGTGGTCTGTCCCCGGGTCAAGTGCACCTAATCTTCTGCAATCCGACGGTAGGAGGATAAAGAGGGACATAGTTCCTCTCGCACGAACTTTAGTTGCTGAATTGGGACCTCAGCAGCAGTTCTCGTCACCAGTTGACACCTCGCACCCCTACACGTCGGTCAGAGATGATGATATTTACATTGGTAGGGAATTAGCCTTCTTTTTCAGAGCACAAAAGTTAGCTAATTCTGTAAGTATCATATTAATTTCAGTGGGAAAAACTTGCTTATGTCCTATAGAGACTCGGCAAGGTATGCCTACATTCTTGGACTACCTAATTCACTTTTGAGGCAATTAACTGTTTCATTTGTTTTAGAAACTCAGTTTCGCTTATTTAGTAGGATTTTCTTGCCCTTATCCTCTTACATTGAGTACCGGGTACAAGATTTCCTGCGACCTTGATTTATTAATCATTAACATTAATTGTTAACGATTCCACAGGATAGGTACCAGTTGCCACGTTGTCCTGTTTCTGACATTCACTATATCACAACAGTATATTCGTTGTGCATTTATTTGCTAATTTCACCATGTTTCGTCTCCAAGCTTTCCGTGCAGACCCAGCAGGTGAAATAGGGACCTTAAGTCGTGCCAAGAGGACTGAATTACAAACTCTTGCACATGAGTATCAACTAGAAGTTCCCCACCATGCCAACAAAAATGAACTACATAACCTGTTACTGGATCATCTCTTAGAGGAAGGTAAGATTAACTCTGAAACTCACGAAACTTACTTTATTGCAGATAAAACTGATTTGGCAACGATGAAACTCAAACTAGAGCTTGCCAAGATCGAACGCGAACAACAAAAAGAAGCTCTACAACTGAGGAAAGAGGAAGCCGCCTTGAGGAAAGAACAAGAACGTCAGATTGCCATACTCCGTGAGCGGAAACGAATACAGCTTGAAACAAAACAACGCCAATTGGAGATGCAACGCGAGCATGACAAACAACAAGCAACTCTGGCTATGGAATGTCGTCAACAAGAATTCGCGTTGGAAACTACACACCTCGCTCAACGCCAGCAAGCTACCGCCAGTCTTCCTGTCAGTTTCAATATCTCGCATGCAAGTAAGTTAAAGCCACCATTCGTAGAGACAGAAGTTGATGTATTTTTTACCACCTTTGAGACCCTTGCTAATCAACTTAGTTGGCCTGCCGACCAATGGGCAACCCTTCTTAGAGTACATCTCACAGGTAGAGCTGCAGTTACATTCAGTACTTTGGCGACTGAGAATGACTACCAGACTCTGAAACAAGCAGTGTTGGACGCCTACCTTCTCTCCACCGAAAGTTATCGAAGGAAATTCCGTGACCACCTGAAGGCAAGTACCACTACCTTTCTCGAATTTGCTAATACCAAAAGGAGATATTTTATGAAATGGCTGGAAGCACACATGTCTCTACTTTTCAGAACTCGTCAACCTCATGCTAGTTGAAGAATTCTTGAGGCGTGTGCCGCCTCCTGTCCGTTTATATATAAGATAAAGAAGAGACCGACTACCTAAAGTGTGCTAAGTCGGCTGACACTTACAGCCTCATCCACCGGCTGACACCAGAACCATCTTCCAGTAAGAAGTCGTGGTACAGTTACGAGAAAGTGAGTACCGATCAAGCTGGCTCACAATTGTACTCTAAGTATTGTAGACTCTATGGACATACCATAGATAAATGTGGTAAGTCTCAATACAAAGGAAATACTGAATCCACTAAACCCAAACAGACTCCTCCTAAGTCCGGTAAGCCTGTGATGAATGTTGGTGTTCATGTTAAAGATCTTTCTCTTTTCAGTAAAACCTGTATACTGGAACTGTCTCTACCAACGGTTCAAATCCGGAGGGACGTTTCAAACTGAAGATTATGAGGGACACAGCGGTTTTTCAATCAATTATTTTGAAATCAGCTGTGCCCAATATCGCCTACACCGGAGAAACTGTCTTCATCACTGACCTCACTGCTACCACTCCTTATCCTCTCGCCAGAGTCCACCTGGATTGTCCCTTCGTGACCGGAGAAGTCCAAGTCGCCATCAGGGAAAAGCCTTTTCCCATGCCTGGAGTGCAACTTCTCCTAGGCAACGACTTGGCAGAAGACCTGCAACCGACCAACCTGATCGTCATGGCCAAACCCCAGGTGTGTACCTCTGTGCCAAATAACCCTATATTCGAGTATGTTCCATTCCAGCAAAGGTTCAAGAGAGTGATGAAGTTTCTCCTCCGGTTCTAGTGACCACCCGTGCACAAGCCGCACGACCACAGCCAGCTGACTCTACTGCTACCGCTGTCCCTCAAGACCCTCAGAAACTACCCCCGAATCTGACCAAGTTGGAGTTCCGTAAGTTACAGAGGGAAGATCTTACCTTGACACCATTATTTTTCCAGACTGAGACTCAACCTGACAGTATTCCTAGGTTCTTCCTAGAGAACGAGTTGCTCTACCGCAGATATAGACCCAGTAAACTGAAGGAGGAGGACGATTGGGCCAACGTCGAACAACTAGTGATTCCTGCCAGCCTGCGGCCCACTATTCTACACCTGGCCCACGGAGCACTCTCACACTACGGATTCAACAAGACCTACCATGGAATCCGTCAAGACTACTACTGGCCAGGTATGGTAAATAGCGTCAAACAGTACGTCAAACAGTGTCATACATGTCAGATGGCAGATAAACCGAACATCTCTATCCCCAGAGCACCACTGACTCCCATACAGGTGCCTGCGGAACCTTTCCACAGACTTATTATAGACTGTGTTGGTCCTTTACCTCGGACCAGTTTAGGTAACGCCTATATCCTAACCATCCTGTGTCCTACCACCAGATTCCCCATAGCAGTTCCAGTAAAGAACATTACGGCTGCTACGGTTGTGAAACACTTATTGAAGATCTTCACCCAGTATGGATTTCCAAGGGAGGTTCAGAGCGACTGTGGCACCAACTTCACCAGTGATCTCTTCAAGAGGACACTGGAAGAGTTCAACATCAAGCAGGTATTGTCCAGCCCCTATCATCCTGCTTCACAGGGTTCTCTTGAGCGTAGTCATCAGACTATTAAAGCACTCCTGAAGAAGTTTTGTAATGAAACCTCTAAGGATTGGGATAAGCAAATTGATCTGATTATGTGCATCTATAGAAGTCTTCCCAATGAGTCTGTAGGAGTATCTCCTTATGGGATGCTATACGGACGTAAGTGCCGTACTCCTCTCAAAGCTTTCAAAGACTCTCTATGTGATGCCACCTTCAGTGAGCATCAGAATGTGCCCCAGTTTCTTCAAAACCTACAACACATTCTAGAGAGGGTACATAGTTTTGCCAAAGATAATCTATTGAAAGCACAGGAAAGGATGAAGACTCATTACGACCAGACCAGCAAAGTAAGGAAATTTAAACCGGGAGACTTCGTGCTTGCCTACTTCCCTATCCCAGGTTCTCCATTGCAAAACAGGTTTTCAGGACCCTACCGCATCAAGGAGTGCAGAAATAACCACAACTACGTTCTAGAGACTCCAGATAGGCGGTGGAAGACCCAGTTGTGCCACGTCAACCTCCTGAAGCTATATAACGGTACTCCTCCCACTGTATTGATAACATATTCTTCCTTTAAAGGTCCATACATCCACAGTGAGACCTTCCCTGCTTCTCCTCCCGAAAGCCCTGACACTGAGTCGGCGCTTTCCAATTCGGAAATCCTAACTGATCTACATAATTATTTTCAGGACAATCATAGTGCACCTCTCATCAAAATCTTCAAAGAACATCAGGAGTTGTTCCAAGATGATCCACAAGAGTGTAATGTTACCCAGCACGACATCCAACTGCTCCCTGACACCCGGCCGATTCGTCAACCCTTCTATCGAATCAGCCCTAGCAAGAAGGAAGTCATGCGTGCTGAGGTGCAGTACCTCTTGGATCATGGACTGGCTACACCTTGTGAGTCCCCCTGGGCCTCACCCTGTATCTTGGTGCCAAAACCCCAAGGTAAGGTTAGACTTTGCACTGACTACCGTAAGTTAAATAATGTGACTGTCAAGGATGCATATCCCTTGCCAAGGATAGATGACATCCTTGACGCCATTGGTAATGCCCAGTACTTGTCCCAAGTGGACTTGCTCAAAGGGTATTACCAAGTGTGTTTAACAGAGCGAGCCAAAGAAATATCTGCCTTTATCACTCCCTTTGAACTTTTCAGGTATGAACGCCTTCCTTTTGGACTATGCAATGCCCCGGTCACTTTTCAGAGAGCTGTCAACCGCGTCATCCAGGGCTTAGATAACACCTACGCCTATTTGGATGATATCGTCGTAGCATCCAACACCTGGAGCGAACATCTGCTCCAGCTGCAACGATTATTCGCCAAGCTCCTGACAGCCGGCCTCACCATCAACCTGGGCAAGTCCAGCTTTGCCAAAGGTAAAGTGCGTTATCTGGGTCATGTAATTGGGAGTGGCAGCCTAGCTCCGTTAAACACACACACTCAAGCCATCCAGCATTATCCACAGCCTACCACCAGGAAGCAGCTCCTGCGCTTCCTTGGTCTTGCCTCCTACTACCGTAGGTTTGTGAAGAATTTTAGTACGGTAGCAACACCATTAATTACTTTAACCAGTCCCAAGCAACGGTATAATTGGACCATGCAGCAAACCGTTGCTTTCGAACAACTCAAATTCCTCCTCTGTTCTAATCCTATTCTCGCCTCGCCAGATATCACCAAGCCTTTCATCCTTCATGTCGACACCAGTGGTACCGGCATCGGGGGTGTCCTGATGCAGCAACGAGGCGAGGAGGTTCTACCTGTCAGCTACTACAGCTACAAGTTGAAACCCCACCAGAGGAACTACAGCACTATCGAGAAGGAGCTACTCTCCATCGTCCTGAATCTCCAGCACTTTGCTCCATACCTACAAGGTGCTAGGTCTACCACCATCTTCTCAGACCACAATCCTCTCCGCTTCTTACATCAAGCCCAATTCAATAACCAACGTCTTCTACGATGGGCTTTATATCTGCAAGATTTCAACCTGGAGATCCGCTATATCAAGGGTTCTGACAAATCATAGCCGACGCCCTCTCCAGAGTCTATGAAGTAGAAACAATTCCAACTATCACTCTACCACATGAAGAGGTAACTTCTTCCAGAACCGCAGGCTTCGGGGGAGAGTTGTAACGATAATCTCTTTCAAGAGAAATTGAGCCTGCTCTTCCCTACACATTTACGTCGTTCAAGTACAAGATACTATATTGAATATACGTCCACCAGTATCGCCAAACGTTTTGCCAAGGAAGCAAAGTGTACCATGCACAAGCCGACACACCGGCTACCGCCCGCCGTCAAACCAGCAAACTACTCATTCTCCGCCTGCCTGTTGCTGATTGGCTGGTGTGTCGCCGCACCTGCACTCACGCCACTACATGAGTCGACGTCTGGGCCAGCAGCACGCCGTCTCCTCAGAATATCCCTGTGCTCCTTGGAGTTGACATCTCTCTATAGTAGACTAAAGCTCTGGCTGTCGTGTACTAAGGGAGGTGGCAGCTTGAAGCCAGTATTCCCAGCACCTGCTTTGATTTTATAACTTGCACTTACTTGTCTTAGAGTAAATTGTTCACTCACCTTAATTATTCATGTTGTTTTGTTTGTTGACTTGTTTGGAATTTTACAAGATTGTCTTTATTCATATCTTGTTTTCTAGAGTAATTAAAATTTCATTGTTTATACTTTGTGTTTTGTGTGTCTTCCCATTACCTTACCACAGACAAAAGGACAAACTTCTTTTTTTTTTTTTGTTATGTGACGAGGCCCTGCCCCCAGCTTTTGAAACAGCCGAACACCAACGCTTTACCGTCACAATCTCCTTTGCTTTCATACATTCCCTATTAAACCACGGATTCTTCTTTTGCTTCTCTGTTTTTTCCTGCCGGGCTGGGACAAACCTGCTTACAGACTCCTGACACTTTTGGGTGACATAGTCCATTATGTCTTGTACGGACTGGGTTCTGAGTTCTGTGTCCCAATGTATATCCCTTAGGAATTTATTCATCTCCTCATAGTTTCCCTTTCGGTACGCCAGCCCTTTGTTTCCCAATTCTTTTTGGGGGGTGATAATTCCTAGCTCAACCACGTACTCAAAGCTCAATACACTATGATCACTCATTCCCAAGGGGGCTTCCAACTTAACTTCCCTTATATGCGACTCATTTAGGGTAAATATCAGATAAAGCAAGGCTGGTTGATCCCCTCCTCTCATTCTTGTCAGTCCCTTGACGTGTTGACTTAGAAAGTTTCTTGTTGCCACATCCAGCAGCTTAGCTCTCCATGTGTCTGGTCCTCCACGTGGGTCTCTGTTTCCCCAATCTATCTTCCCATGGTTGAAGTCTCCCATGATTAGTAGTCTGGATCCGTTCCTGCTAGCCACAGAAGCTGCTCTCTCTATTATATTGATGGTGGCCAAGTTGTTTCTATCATATTCCTTTCTGGGTCTTCTGTCGTTCGGTGGGGGGTTATATATGACTACTACTATAATTTTCTGTCCTCCAGTTGCTATGGTGCCTGATATGTAGTCACTAAAACCTTTACAGTTCTGAATTACCTTCTCTTCGAAACTCTAACCTTCTCTTATTAGCATAACTACACCACCTCCTCCTCTCCCTTCTCTTTCTTTCCTCACTACATAGTAGCTTTGTGGAAACACTGCGTTTGTTATGGTTTTCGTTAGCTTTGTTTCTGAGTGCTATTATGTCTGGGTTTCCTTCTAGTGCCCATTCTCCGAGTTCACTTGTTTTATTTGTAATCCCATCTATGTTAGTGTCCATAGCCTTGAAGTTCACTTTCTTCTGTTCATTTTCATGTCCCCTTTTTGGCGAGCATTCTGCTGGTGTGGGAAGGTGTTCCGTTGGTGAGAAGATCTCTGAGGTGGTTTGCAGGGTCTCAGAGGATTTTAGGGTGGGGGGTGGGGGTTTAAGGGAAGGGGGACAGGTAGGGTGTGGGTTAAGGAGATTGGGGGGACATGGAGGATACGGGGTGAGGGAGGAGGAGGGATAGGGAAGGTATGGGATGAAGGTGGAGGGGTGGAAAGGCGGGAGGGGGTTACATGATGGGAATGGGGAAGGGGTGACAGGGTCAGAATGGGGTGGGGAGGGGAGGAGGGGTGGGTTGGAGCAAGTAGGGTGAGGGGAAGGGAGGGTTTCTATGCAGAAGGGGGTGGTGGTGTTGCCCTCCTCTCTGGTGTTGCTGGGATGCTGGTATTGGGTTCCCCTCTTGTCTCTGGGACTGTTGTGATGGGGGCTGCGATTTCCTGGTTTACTCCTCTCTCCCTGCGCTTCCTCTATGCCTCTGCTGCCCCTGGATCACTCCTCCTTCGTCCTGTCCCTCTACAGGAATACTTTTTTGTATCCCTCCACATACTGCAGACGACTCTTCCTTTCGAGATTATCCTCCTTCATGGCTATGTTTGTAAACACCACCTTTACAAGTCGGTTTCTGTCCTTGTTGTACCAACCCAACCTGAAAACCTTCTCAATGTTTAGTTCAGCCCCTTCCATCTGTAACCCCTTCAGTAGCCCATGTACTGCCTCTCAATCCTTGCTATTCCATTCTTGCCTGTTGGATCCTTCCTGTTCTTTGATGCCTACAACTACCACTGATCTTTTTCTCTCCAGCAGCTGAGTGGTGACACCTTGCTGCTTCCTGTGAGGTAGCTGCTTGCATGGCTACCTCCCTCACTGTGTGTGTGTGTGTGTGTGTGTGTGTGTGTGTGTGTGTGTGTGTGTGTGTGTGTGTGTGTGTGTGTGTGTGTGTGTGTGTGTGTGTGTGTGAGAGTGAGTGTGAGTAGGAGTGTGTGAGGGGGGGGGGGTGAGAAGAAAAGGAGTGTATGGCTCTCAATGGCTCTTGCTATGTCCCAAGTAACAACACAGCTAATATTAGAGTTATCCAATGATTGATGTCACTTAGTGGAGAGATTTAGCAAGAGATCAGCAGCAGATCGGCCTTTTTTAAAAACATACTGTCGATCACATAGTAGCCGATGATGATACAAAATATGGTGAGCGATTAATGATTCCAGGATTTTACCAGTAATGGAGAACAGTGACACTGGCCTGTAGTTAACAACCACTGAGCGGCTCTTCTTCTTGTACTGGATGTTGTGACACTGGCCTGTAGTTAACAACCACTGAGCGGCTCTTCTTCTTGTACTGGAACCTCTACCATGATGAGAGCCACATTCCTTGAGCTAGACAGAGTTTGAAGAGGCATGTGATAGGTGGGGCCAACAGGTCAGCCCAGCTGCGTAGTAGTCGTAGACCGACCTTTTGGAAAATTTGCTCTCTCTCTCTCTCTCTCTCTCTCTCTCTCTCTCTCTCTCTCTCTCTCTCTCTCTCTCTCTCTCTCTCTCTCTCTCTCTCTCTCTCTCTCTCTCTCTTTCTCTCTCTCTCTCTTTCTCTCTCTCTCTCTCTTTCTCTCTCTCTCTCTCTCTCTTTCTCTCTCTCTCTCTCTCTTTCTCTCTCTCTCTCTTTCTCTCTCTCTCTCTCTTTCTCTCTCTCTCTTTCTCTCTCTCTCTCTCTCTCTCTCTCTCTCTCTCTCTCTCTCTCTTTCTCTCTCTCTCTCTTTCTCTCTCTCTCTCTTTCTCTCTCTCTCTCTTTCTCTCTCTCTCTCTCTGTGGGAACCGACCTGTGAGATTTATATTTATTTAATTTATATGAATATATATAGAATTTATATTTACGTTAATTTATATACTATGATAGCAATTTGTATAATGATAAGTGGACTGTATTTCTGCAATAATCTTATAATCTCACAAATCGATCCTCTACACATTAGGGGGGGTTTATTAAATTAATATATATACAGCCAATCAAACTACAGTATTAACTACATACATTGAAAAGGTTCCTTATCTTATAGTACAGCAGGTTAGTCCACCAGGTATAACTAGGGTGTAGACACCAAATTATCCTCTTTGAGGTAGCTTCCATCACCCAGTAACTGGTGCACAAAATCTTGCATCCTCGTCATGACCTGTCAAAAGTGCGCTAGCTGTGAAGCCAGAATCCTATATATGACAAGCTATATCAGAGAAAACTGTACATGGAACATTAAAGACCTGGCTTAATTACCTTTAGTTTGAGGCTTCCACGTGATCTAACCGGGTCACCCTATATCCTGACATTAATGGCCATAAATGAATGATAAACGGGTTTCGGATAGACACTTAACTTGAATTTGTAGACAGCGTGTTGACAATGGTACACCTTTGGTTTCCATAACACTACGTCCAAGTAAATTTAACAGGAGCCGAATTTGCTCCCGTGTGAGCCTCTGGTCTCGTATAAACAATGGCTGTTTAACACTCCATACTATTGACGTTACTGGCCGACATTGTCCAGATATGATAGGAGCTAAATTTGCTCCACACGTCTCGGAGGTGACACAACAATGGTTGCCCCCTTCCTCCCTGACGCCTGGCCTACTTTGTCCAGATTTCAGAAAGTGATAGAAGGGTCACATTTACTCTACTTTAATATTGATAATTAAGTTAATTTATATAAGATGTTTTTATGATGGTAAAGTCCAAAGACTAATGTATTTAAGAATAATTCCCAGCAGAATAGCTGGTGAATTATAATGGTATGTGGTGATGATATCCCGTTTTCTTTAGATGGTAATTCCACTACAAGTTACGTTTTCTATGGGTAACTTGTTTATACAATACAGCTATTATCTGTATGATTATTAAATGGTGTCGGATTTTCCGACATAATTCCCCAGGGGGCTGCTCACGGGTCGAAGTCCTATTTAGAACAGACGAACACCGATACTCCTCCTTCGAATTACTAGATTAATTTGATGTTAGTAGTTAGTAATCACACATTTGTGTGTCTGTTCGTACTGGACGGATGTCCCGTACTAGAGTTGTAGGGGTTAGAAGTCTAATGCGATTTCATTTCCCTGTCAACTCTTGAAAGGCTAATATTCAAGCCTTATTACATATTATTTAACCCAGAAGACTGGATGTGATCAAGTACTACAGTCAAGTATGATTCAGGGACTGCAGTGAGATCAGTGACATTAGATATAACTTGAAGTTTCTTCAGGTAACTGGTCACTGATATATAAACACTGAGGCCCATGGAATACATCTTGATTAAATAATAAATGTATCAAATCAGTCATCAAATTTATTGGGGTTTAATTTAGTTAATTGATTCAGAAGATTGAATAGCTCATCATTAAAGTAAAGTATGGTTCTGAGACTGCAGTGGGTTCAGTGACATTGGTCGCAGTGACTTGTAGCTGTTTTAGGCTACTGTTCACTGATTTGCCACTGAGGCCTCATGAACTCATCTCCAGCTTTAAATGATGATACTAACATCAACCTCTGTTACTATAGTCAGCTGTAATCTCCTTAGTATAATGCTACTGGAGAAATATAATCAGCTGACAAATTTAGGTTTCTACTGGTATTGTTTATCTGCAGGCATAGGTCTCCTCAGGCTTGATACTGGGCCTGAGAGTAATTTACCTCCTGCAGAGTTTAACATGGTTATGCCCTGATATTTAGTAGGGCTACCAATGAATTGATGGTAGTAGTCTGTCCCCACAAGGACAGCCATTTGGCATTTGATTTGCTCAAATTTACCTGCAGCTGCTTGATAATAGCTTTCCAGGTCAGCATAATCAACTGTTGATTGTTGTGACAAATCTTCACATTTCTTGATCTGTCTTGTTAAGTGGCCTTTAAGACCTGCAAGGGTTCTTTTCATTCTCCCTGCATTATCCATACTGGCTAGTTGGTGAAGCCTTGTGGGACTAGTACTTGGGCTGCTCATAATACTGAACAAACACTAATGGTAGCCTAGGGTAAATTCTGCACTCACTAAGCAATAATCCTACCTCTACTAGAGGTTAGCACTTAAAATTAATACACATTATATATATACAATCATACACACTAATGATTTGAGTGATAAACCAGTGTCACTGGAAGTACCTTTAGGTTAGCTCTTCTATATCACCCTAGGATGGTAGAGACACTAATTAATCACTCAAAGGTGTAATGATCATAAGTAAATTATTATATATACAACTCAATTCGAGTTGATAAAAATTACACCCAAAATAGGGTCTGGACCATTCATTAATGGTGCTAGGTTAATCAATATAGTACAACTGACTATGGTAATAATGGGACTAGGATGAACGATAATAGTTCAACTAGTCATATCCTACCCTGTTGTGGGTTGGCAATTAGTAAATATACTGTGA
>NC_091164.1:16459014-16576514 GCF_040958095.1 Procambarus clarkii
CACTTTAGGATTGCCTGAAATCCTTTGACATAGTAACCCACAGGAGACTAGTCCATACGTTGGAAATGGAGCCAGGAGCACCTGGGAAGTACTCTGTTGGATAAGGGGGTACCTAAGCAACAGAGAACAGCCAATCACTGCAAGGGGTGAGGTTTCATTGTTGCGAGGCGTCACCAGTGGAGTCACAGAGCGTTCAGTCCTTGGACCTATCCTGTTTCTGATATTTGTAAATGTTCTTCCAAAGGGAACAGACTCGTTCCTCAATATTTGATGTTGATGTAAAAATTATGAGGAGCATTAAGACCGACGAGGATAGTAAGAGGCTACAAGATGACCTATACAAACTGAATGAATGGTCTAGAAAATAGCTATTAATGTTTAATCCAAGTAAATGTAAGGTAATAAAACCAGCGGATGGAACAGGAGGCCAGACACAGAATAACGAATGAGAGATGAATTCCTCCACGAAACCGACAACGAGAAAGATCTAGGAGTCGATATCATGCCAAACCTGACTTCTGAAGCCCAAATCCAAAGAATATCATCAGCGGCTTATTTGAGACTGGCTAACATCAGAACGGCCTTTAGAAACTTGCATAAAAAATCATTCAGAACTTTGTATACCACATATGTAAGACCAATCCTGGAGTATGCGGCTCCAGCATTGAGTCCATTCTTTCTCAAGCACAAGATGAAGCTGTAGAAGGTTCAAAGGTAATAATGACACTAAACATACATTATGTCTCAGTATGTCATATAATCTACTAATATATTCATAAGGTCATTCATGCACGAGTTCTCGTAAATGAGGCTTTCAGATTGGCTGGGAACCCCAGGAAGAGGGTTACAGGAATACTTCTAAATATACATGACTATAGTTATTATATATATACAATTGTGTTTCATATATACACTTCCCTTGACACCGCCTAGGATCTCAAACACCTTGATCCACACCAGCTTTTAATAGTTACAACCTAGTCCTTAATATCCTCTAATCTCCAGAGACTTTCCTTAACTCTCTTTCAAGTTACATACCAGTATTAGTCAATTGAATACTCACACATGCTACTAACAAACCAACGCCTAACTTCACCAAGGACGTCTGCGGGTCACAGGGTGGGTGTGTGTGTAGCAACCAGCGTGGACATGTTGCACCAATCTCAGCTACGCTGGCTGAGACCACCATAGGTCCTGACCTTCTACGTTGATGGCCTGTCCAGCACTGACCTGTGCCACTTGCTTGTGTCAGTATTTATTAAAATTGTCCTATCCACATCCAGTCACAGACCGTCCCCAACTGTTTCTTCCAGTCAACGGTTGTGGTCAGCACCGGAAGCTTCTCTGGAGCACCGCCCAAGGGCATACACTCGGCCAACCAGGACCAGTGACCCTCTCATAAACTTTGCTATCTGGCGTACAGGAGGTGCCAGCCCTCTCAAATCCATTTCCCACGCACTCATAAAATTACTTCCACACACTCATTACACTGCTTCTGCTGCCAGTACGTTGAGAGAGAACTAACTTCTACACAATAACCTGGGCACAACACCACTTTCCTAAAGATACCCTCCTGGCTCCCCCACCCTATGCCCTCATTGTCCCCAAATCCCAGATCCTCCCAGATCTTCCCAGCTCCACAGACCCTCCCAAATTTTCCCAGCTCCCCAGACCCTCCCAGACCTTCCCAGCTCCCCACACTCTCCCAGATCTTCCCAGCTTCCCAGACCCTCCCAAATCTCCCCAGCTCCCCAGACCCTCCCAGATCTTCCCAGCTCCCCAGACCCTCCCAGTCCCTCATCCTAGACCCTCTACACCCTCCAATCCCATACCCTTCCTGTCCTCCCACCCCAGACCCTCCCTGTCCCTCTAATCCACAGACATTAAAGAAAATTCAGACTGGACAGAAGAGTCAGCTTCAAATTAATCTACACAAAGATAGATGGGATTACAAACAAAGCAAGCAAACTTAGTGAAAGAGCACAAGAGAAAAACATGTAAGTAATAGCACTCACAGAAACAAAACTGTCAGGTATTATAACAAATGTGGTGTTTCCCCCAGGATTACACTCTTATTAGGAAAGAGTGGAAGTGGACGCTAAGTGGCCCTACTGATGAAAAAGGAATGGAGTTTCAAGGAGATGGTTGTCCCAGGCTGTGAAGGGTTCATAGACTACATAAAAGGCAGCATAGCGATGGGAAGACCAAGAGGAATAGTAGCAGTGATATATAACTTTCCACCAAATGACACAAGACCCAAAGAAGGGTATGTCAGAAGCAACATGGCAGTAAATGTTATAATTGAGAGGCAGCCTCTGTCTCTTGTAGAAATCGATCCTGTCTGCTTTTCATGGTAGATTTCAACCCACGGGAAGATAAACTGGGAGAACAAACAACTGAATGGAAGTGAAGAAATATGAAGAGCTAAGGTATTATATGAAGCAACAAGAAACTCTTGGAACCACCCTGTCAGAGGACCCACAAGAATGAGATGCAATAACGAACCAACGAGACTTGGCCAGGAATTTACTTTGAGCGATTCGGAACATAAGGAAATCAATTTCGAAGACCACGTGGGAATGATCAATCACAGTGTACTGATGTTTGAGTATCTTGAATCAGTAAAGTTAACTTACTCAAGGAAGGTTCTAGAAAACAAAAGGCATGCATTCCGAAAGAGAAACTGAGGAGATAAGAAAATTCCTAACATATTTAGTATGGGAAATAGCTCAGAGGAAAGATAGCCCAAGACATGATGAACTACATCACGCAGAAGTGTAAGGAGGCAGCAGACAAGTTTGTAACTGTACAAAAGGAAAACTCGAAATGCAAATGAGGAACCCATGGTTTAATCAGGAAAGTAAGCTGGCAAAGCAATTAAGTACAAGGGCATGGAGAAACAATTGAAACAACCGGATTCAAGATAAAGATACCAGGGGGCCAGGAATGAGTACCTAAGGGTGAGAAAAGTGGCAGACAGAGAATACGTAAATGACATAGCAATGCCAGATAGACTCAACCTAAATTCCTGCATAACCCCATCAGCAGAAAACCAACAGTGAAGGAACAGGTAATGAAACGGAGGTTAGGGGCAGACAGGTTCAATACAAATGACAATGAAGTGTGTGAGGAGCTCAATAAGAAATTCCAGATCTTCACATTAGAGCAAAGAGAAGTTCCTGAGACAAAAGAGGGAATATTTAACCAGGCACCACTGGAGGACATTGAGATCACCTGTGGGGAGGTAAGGAAGCATTAGCTGGATTTGGATGCGACAAAGGCTATAGGCCCAGAGGGAATTTCGTCATGTATACTGTGACGATAATCTCTTTCTAGAGAGATTGAGCCTGCTCTTCCCTACCTCAAGTTACGTCCAGTTAACAAGTATAAAATGCTACATTCAAGATAGGTCCACCGGTAGCACAAAACGTTTTGACCAGGAGGCAAAACGTACCCAAGATCCCCCCTACTCCACACACCCTCCACGCCGGCTTGTTGTCTAACCAGCAAACTTCCCATACCAGCCTGCCTGCTCCTGATTGGTGACTCGCCGACCGCGCACCTGCACACTGCACCTCCTCGCCATCTACCTGAATTGACGTCGGAGCCCTGACCAGCTATCAACTACAGAATATTCTTTGTGCTCTTAGAGTTGACATCTCTCTCAGGCATACTAAGCTTACTGGCTTGTATACGAAGGGAGGTCTCAGCCATAGCCGATATTCTCAGCACCATTTTACCATTTCACCTTTATACTATTGTGTCTCACATTGTCTTTGCATTTATCTTTGTTATTTAATAGTATTTTTCATGCCCCCGAGATTTGTCTTTATTTTCATTTATGTTTAAAGTAAATATATTAAAGTTTCATTGTTCATACTTTGTGTTTTACGTGTTCCTCCCTCTCACTTACCACAGACAACAGGCAAGCAGTCTATCTTTTTGTTTTATGTGTGACCAGGCATTGACACCTGCCATTGGAGGACTACCGAACATCAACACTCCAACACTTTCCCGTCACATATTAATGGGGGCCTGTCCTAGGAGCTTCACTCAGGTACTAGTACCAGAACGTCAATTTGTGGTAAGCGTACTTCACTTTGCTAAAGTAGCTTTTCAATATTATCATTAATTTTCATATTTATATGGTGATGTGTGTATTTTGCATTCCGAGAGTAGCATATGGTGAGTGTGAGATAACTTTGGATTATGTGGTGACTGTAGGCCTCAGTCATTCTTTTAATTGGTCATCTCTCCCTCCGTGTTATTACTCGTGTTTACCACCTTTTGTCCCTAGGATATTTCTCACATTATTGGCAGATCATCATTGTGGTACCCTGGTACTTTGATTTGTCTTCGGGTCAAAGCACCCTATCTTCTGCAATCCGACCGAAGGAGGATAAGAGGGCCATAGTTCCTCAAGCACGGACTCCGTTGCTGAGTTGGGACCTCAGCAGCAGTTCTCGTCACCAGTTGACACTCGCACCCCTACACGTCGGTCAGAGATGATGATATTTACTTAGGTAGGGAATTAGCTTTCTTTTTAAAGAGCACAAAGTTCGCTAATTCTGTAAATATCATATTCATTTAGTGGGAAAACCCTTGCTTCTGTTTTATAGAGACTCGGCAAGGCATGCTTACATTCTTGGACTACCTTATCCACTTTTGGAACAATTAAATGTTTCATTTGTTTTAGAAACCCAGTTTCACTTATTTAGTAGGATTTTCTTGCCCTTATTCTTACATTGAGTACCGGGTACAAGATTTCCTGCGACTTTGATTAACTAATCATTTACCATCCTATAATTAACATTAATTGTTAAAGATTAAAATTCCACAGGATAGTTACCAGTTGCCACGTTATCCTGTTTCTGACATTTACCATATCACAACTATATTTGTGTACATTTATTTGCTATCTTTCACAATGTTTCGTCTCCAAGCTTTTTGTAACGATCCACCAGGTGAAATAGGGACCTTATGTCGTGCCAAGAGGACTGAATTACAAACTCTTGCACACGAGTATCAACTAGATGTCCCCCATGGAGCCAACAAAAATGAATTAAATAACTTAATTATGGATCACCTCTTAGATGAAGGGACAATTGACTCTGAAACTCACGAAACTTATTCTATTGCAGATAAAACTGATTTGGCAACTATGAAACTCAAACTTGAACTCGCCAAGCTCGAAAGGAAGCAACCGCAATCATCTCTACAAATGAGGAAAGAAGAAACTGCAATAAAGAAAGAAGATCAAGAAAGAGAGGCAGCCCTAAGAGAAATAGAAGCTGCCCTAAGGGAACGAGAAGCTGCTATCAGGAAAGAAGAGAAAGAACGAAAAGCTGCCTTGAGGAAAGAAGAACAAGAACGAGAGGCGGCCCTAAAAGAACGAGAGGTGGCCCTCAAGGAACGTGAGACTACAATACTCCGTGAGCGTGAGCGAGTACAGCTTGAAGCAAAACAACGACACCTGGAGATACAACGCGAGCATGACAAACAGCAAGCGGATATGGTTATAGAATGTCGTCAACGAGAACTCACGTTGGAGACTTCACACCACACTCAACGCCAGCAAGCTACCGCTAGTCTTCCCGTAAGTTTCAATGTCTCCCATGCAAGTAAGTTAATGCCACCATTCGTTGAGACAGAGATTGATGTCTTTTTTACCACCTTTGAGACCCTAGCTAATAAACCTAGCTGGCCTGCTGAGCAATGGTCCACCCTTCTCAGAGTGCATCTTACAGGTAGAGCTGCAGTTACTCTCAGTTACTTAGCGTCTGAGAATGACTACCAGACCTTGAAGCAAGCAGTATTCTCCTTCGCCTACCTTCTCTCCACCGAAAGCTACAGACGAAAATTCCGTGACCATCTAAAGGAAGGTACCACCACCTTTCTAGAATTTGCCAATACCAAGAAAAGATATTTCATGAAATGGCTGGAAGCAGCACATGTCTCTACATTTGCAGAACTCATCAACCTCATGCTAGTTGAGGAATTCTTGAGACGTGTTCCCCTTTCCGTCCGTTTATATCTAGCAGATAAAGAAGAAACCGACTACATCAAATGTGCGAAGTCGGCTGACACCTACAGCCTCATCCACCGGCTGACACCAACACCACCTCCCAGTAAGAAGTCTTGGTACAGTTACGATAAAGTGAGTACAGATGAAGCGAGCTCACAATTGTATTGTAAGTATTGCAAACTCTATGGACATACCATAGATAGATGTGTGAAGGCTCAATACATGAGCAATGAATCTACTAAACCCAAGCAGACTCCTCCTAAGTCCGGTAAGCCTGTGATGAATGTTGATGTTCATGGTAATGATCTTTCTCTCTTCAGTAAACACCTGTATCCTGGAACTGTCTCTACCAACGGTACAGATTGGGAGGGACGTTTCAAATTGAAGATCTTGAGGGACACAGCGGCTCTTCCGTCTATTATATTGAAATCAGCTGTGCCTAACATCACCTACACCGGAGAAACCGTCCTTATCACTGACCTCACTGCTACTACTCCGTATCCACTCGCCAGAGACCACCTGGATTGTCCTTTCGTGACCGGTGAAGTTCAAGTTGCCATCAGGGAAAAGCCTTTTCCCATGCCTGGAGTGCAACTTCTCCTGGGCAACGACTTGGAAGATCTGCAACCGTCCAACCTGATTATCACGGACAAACCCCAGGTGTGTACCTCTGTAATGGATAATCCCATCTTTGAATATGTTACAGCAGAGGTTCAAGAAAGTGATCAAGTTTCTCCTCCGGTTTTGGTGACCACCCGTGCACAAGCTGCACGACCGCAACCAGCTGACTCTACTGCTACCGCTGTCCCACAAGACCCTCAGAATCTACCTCCTAATCTTACCAGTTTGGAGTTCCGTAAGTTACAGAGGGAGGATCAATCATTAACACCATTATTCTTCCAGGCTGAGACTCAACCTGACAGTATCCCTGGGTTCTTCCTAGAGAATGAGTTGCTCTACCGCAGATACAGACCCAGCAAGCTGAAAAAGGATGACGATTGGGCCAATGTCGAACAACTAGTGATTCCCACCAGCATACGGCCTGATATCCTACACCTGGCCCACGGAGCTCTTTCTCACTATGGTTTCAACAAAACCTACCACGGAATCAGACAAGACTACTACTGGCCAGGTATGGTAAAAGACGTTAAAAAATACGTACAACAGTGTCATACATGTCAGATAGCAGGTAAACCTAACATCTCTATTCCCCAGGCTCCACTAAAACCCATCCAGGTGCCTGCGGAACCTTTCCACAGACTCATCATAGACTGTGTTGGTCCTTTACCCCGGACCAGTTTTGGCAACGCATATATATTAACTATCATGTGTCCTACACCAGATTTCCCACAGCAGTTCCAGTAAAGAACACTACGGCTGCTACTGTGGTGAAAAACCTATTGAAGATCTTCACCCGGTATGGATTTCCAAGAGAGGTTCAGAGCGACTGTGGCACCAACTTCACCAGTGATCTCTTCAAGAAGACACTGGAGGAGTTCAACATCACACAGGTACTGTCCAGCCCCTATCATCCTGCTTCACAGGGTTCTCTTGAACGTAGTCATCAGACTATTAAAGCACTCCTAAAGAAGTTCTGCAATGACACCTTGAAGGACTGGGATAAACAACTTGATCTCATTATGAGCATTTTCAGAAGTCTCCCCAATGAGTCTCTGGGAGTATCTCCTTATGAGATGCTCTACGGACGCAAGTGCCGTACTCCTCTCAAAGCTTTCAAAGACTCTCTACGTAATGCCACCTTCAGTGACCCTCAGAATGTGCCTCAGTTTCTTCAAAACTTAAAACACATTCTAGAGAGAGTACGTAAATTTGCTAATGACAACCTATTGAAAGCCCAGGAGAGGATGAAGACCCATTTTGGCCAAAGCAGCAAATTAAGGAAATTTAAACCAGGAGACTTCGTGTTGGCATATTTTCCTATCCTAGGTTCTCCATTGCAAAACAAGTTTTCAGGACCCTACCGTATCAAGGAGTGCAGGAACAACCACAACTACGTTCTTCAGACTCCAGATTGGCGGCGGAAGACCCAGTTGTGCCACGTCAACCTCCTGAAGCAGTATCAAGGTATTCCCCCCACTGTGTTGGTATCAGTCCCTACATTTAAAGGTCCATACCTCCACAGTGAGACCTTCCCTGCTTCTCCCGAAAGCATTAACACTGAGACGGTGCTTTCCAAATCAGAAATCCTACCTGATCTTCATTCCAATTTACAGGACTATAATAGTGCTCCTTTGCCATGTTCTAATACTATTCTCGCCTCGCCAGATATCACGAAGCCTTTCATCCTCCAAGTCGACGCCAGTGGTACCGGCATCGGGGGTGTCCTGATGCAGCAACGAGGCGAGGAGATTCGACCTGTTAGCTACCACAGCTACTAGGAACTACAGCACGATCGAAAGGGAGCCACACTCCATCGTCCTGAACTTGCAGCACTTCAAATCGTCCCTGCAAAGTGCTCGGTCTACCACCATCTACTCGGACCACAATCCCCTACGCTTCCTGCAGCAAACCCAACTCCACAATCAACGGCTTCTACGATGGGCTTGATATCTGCAGAATTTTAACCTGGAGATTTCTACATCAAGGGTTCTGACAACATCATAGCAGACGCCCTCTCCAGAGTCTATGAGATGGAGGCTGCTACACCTATCGCTCTACCACCTGAAGACATAACTTTACCCGGAACTGCAGGCTCCGGGGGAGAGTTGTGACGATAATCTGTTTCTAGAGAGATTGAGCCTGCTCTTCCCTACCTCAAGTTACGTCCAGTTAACAAATATAAGATGCTACATTCAAGATACGTCTACCGGTAGCACAAAACGTTTTGACCAGGAGGCAAAACGTACCCAAGATCCCACCTACTCCACACACCCTCCACGCCGGCTTGTCGTCAAACCAGCAAACTTCCCATACCAGCCTGCCTGCTCCTGATTGGTGACTCGCCGACCGCGCACCTGCACACTGCACCTCCGCGCCATCTACCCGAATCGACGTCGGAGCCCTGACCAGCTATCAACTACAGAATATTCTTTGTGCTCTTAGAGTTGACATCTCTCTCTGGCATACTAAGCTTACTGGCTTGTATACGAAGGGAGGTCTCAGCCATAGCCGATATTCTCAGCACCATTTTACCATTTCACCTTTATACTATTGTGTCTCACATTGTCTTTGCATTTATCTTTGTTATTTAATAGTATTTTTCATGCCCCCGAGATTTGTCTTTATTTTCATTTATGTTTAAAGTAAATATATTAAAGTTTCATTGTTCATACTTTGTGTTTTACGTGTTCCTCCCTCTCACTTACCACAGACAACAGGCAAGCAGTCTATCTTTTTGTTTTATGTGTGACCAGGCATTGACACCTGCCATTGGAGGACTGCCGAACATCAACACTCCAACACTTTCCCGTCACAATACTAAAAGGAGAACCCATAAGTACTGTGCCTACTACTCTCAATGGTGCATAACAAATCACTGGTAACAGGAGAACTGCCAAAAACTTAGAAGACGGCTAATGTAGTCCTGATATACAAGAAGAGTGACAGACAGGGACACTGAACTACAGGCCAGTGTCCCTAACTTTAATATCATGCAATGTGATGGAGAAGATTGTGCAAAAAAAAAAAATAGTATAACATGTAAAGCAAAGGAACTTTGTAACACATCACCAGCATGGGTTCATAGATGGCAAATCTTCCCTAACAGTATTAATTGAATTCTATGACTAGGAGACAACACTTCGGCAAGAGAAGATACGAGATGTCAGACTGCATATTTTTAGATTACCAGAAAGCCTTTGACAAAGTACCTTATAGGAGACTAGTCCATAATCTGGAGATACAGGGAGGAGTAAAAAGGAAGCTACTCAAACGAATAAAGGAGTACCTAAAGAACATAAGACAACGAATCACTGAGGGGAGTGGTCTCAGAGTGGCGAGGTGTTAAGAACTCATCCGTATCCAGGTTCTTTAAAACTCTCTGAATCTTTTCAAGTCAAGAAAATGAAATCAAATCCTCGGTGGAACTGCAATGAAGTGTTTAGGTAAAATAAATAAAATGAAATCATAAAAATATCTATTATTAATTAATTACAACTACCGCTTTATACACTTCTCTGACGAGGTCTTCCAGCGCATCACTAGCACTCATGCTTGAACTCTTCCACGGTGACGGACACTATTTACATTCCTCTGACGATGTCTTCAAGTGTAAGACTAGCCCCTCACACTAGCTTTCTTCTACGGTAAACGTCCTCAAGCGGCCCACTAGCCCTCTCGCTAATACGCTCAAACAATGAAGTCTTCCTGTGCTCCTGTAGCCCTCTTGCTAGCACACTCTAACAGTGAAGTCTTCCAGCACTCCACTAGCATCCTCGTTAGTACGCTCCAGCAGAGACGTCCAAAGGTCGACTAGTGTACTGCTCTCTGCCACTCTGCCATCCAATACCAGTCACTGATACCTCATCACCACCCAGTAAAGTAGACTGGAAGATGGGAAACATTATTAATGGGAGGGGAATAACTGTTTTAACTCGGAATCTGGATCATAGATGGCTCCAAGGATCGTCACACGAGGCGTCACCAGTGGAGTCCCTCAGGGTTCAGTCCTTGAACCTATCCTGTTACTTATATATGTAAACGATTTCCCAGTGGGAATAGACTCATCCTTTTCAATGTTTGCTGATGAGGGTAAAATTATGAGGAGGACTAAGACCGAGAAAGAAAGCAAAAGGCTTCAAGATGAAATAGACAAAGTGAAGGTATGGTCCAACAAATGGCTACTAAAGTTCAACCTAATTAAATGTAAAGTATTAAAATTGGGTGGAGGGAACATGAGACCAGACACAGGGGTACCGAGTGGGAGATGAAGTCCTCAACAAAATGAACAGAGAGAAAGCTATAGGAGTTGATATCACGCCGATTCTGTGTCCTGAAGCCCACATCTAAAGAATATTATCAGCGGCGTATGCGTCGCTTGATAGCGTCAGAACTGTTCTCAGAAATCAGTGCACGGATTTATTTATTCCTTGATAGACCAATCCTGGAAGATGTGGCTACAGAAAGGAATCTATACCATTTCAAGCATAAGACAAAGCCAGGGAATGTTCAATGGTGTACCCCGTAGACTAGTCCCAGAAGTATGCGTTACGAGGAAAGACTGCGTGAATTGCACCTCATGTCGCTGGAAGGCAGAAAAGTTCAGGTCGCTGGAAGGCAAAAGAGTTCGGGTCACTGGAAGGCAGAAGAGTTCAGGTAAGCAATATACCACATACAAAATTCTCAGGGAATTTGACAGAGTAGATTAGGACAGAATATTTAGCATGTTTGGTACTCGCACAAGGGGACACAGGTGGAAACTAAGTACCCAGATGAACCACGGAGATATTAGGAAGAACATTTTCAGTGTGTCAGTGTAGTTAATAAATGGAATGCATCAGGAAGTGATGTGGTGAGGGCTGGTTCCATGCATAGTTTCAAATGTAGATATGAAAGAGTTCACTGAGCTGAGAAACCTGTTGAGAAGCAGTACCAAAAAGCCGAAGCTCAACCCCTACAAGCACAACTACGTGAGAACAACTAGCTGAGTACGCACACCCACACAAACACACACAAAATTATGTGTGTGTTATGACGCCAAAATTATGAGAAGGATTAAGACAGAGGAGGACAGCTTGAGGCTTCAAGAAGACCTGGACAAGCTGCAGGAATGGTCGAACAAATGGCTGTTAGAGTTTAATCCAAGCAAATGTAATGTAATGAAGATAGGGGTAGGAAGCAGGAGACCAGATACAAGGTATCACTTGGGAGATGAAATACTTCAAGAGTTCGAGAGAGAGAAAGACCTGGGGGTTGATATCACGCCAGACCTGTCCCCTGATGCTCATATCAAGAGGATAACAGCAGCAGCATATGCCAGGTTGGCTAACATAAGAACGGCCTTTAGAAACTTGTGTAAGGAATCTTTCAGAACATTATATACCACATATGTCAGACCAATCCTGGAGTATGTGGCACCAGCATGGAGTCCATATCTAGTCAAGCATAAGACTAAAATGGAAAAGGTTCAAAGGTTTGCCACCAGACTAGTACCCGAGCAGAGAGGTATGAGCTACGAGGAGAGACTACGGGAATTAAACCTCACTTCGTTGGAAGACAGAAGAGTTAGGGGGGACATGATCACCACATTCAAGATCCTCAAGGGAATTGACCGGGTTGATAAAGACAGGCTGTTTAACACAAGGGGCACACGCACTAGGGGACACAGGTGGAAACTGAGTGCCCAAATGAGCCACAGAGATATTAGAAAGAACTTTTTTAGTGTCAGAGTGGTTGACAAATGGAATGCATTAGGAAGTGATGTGGTGGAGGCTGACTCCATACACAGTTTCAAGTGTAGATATGATAGAGCCCAATAGGCTCAGGAACCTGTACACCTGTTGATTGACAGTTGAGAGGCGGGACCAAAGAGCCAGAGCTCAACCCCCGCAAGCACAACTAGGTGAGTACACACACACACACACACACACACACACACACACACACACACACACACACACACACACACACACACACACACACACACACACAAACACACACACACATGGTGGCAGCTAATTAATTGAGAGAGCAGCCTCTGCTGCCTGTAGAAATAGATCCCATCTGCATGGGGGAATTAAATCATGGAAGGATAGACTGGGTGAACAAGGAACTGCATGGAGGTGAGGATACATTGAGCGCTAAACTATTGGAGGTGGCGACAAGAAACCTCTTAAGCCAGCATGTCAGGGAACCCACAAGAGTGAGAGGAAACGATAAACCAGAGAGACTTGACCAAGTCTTCACTCTGAACGACTCCGACATAAGGGATATAGTTTTCGAGGCTCCGGTAGAAATGAGCGACCACAGAGTACTGACGTTTGAGTATCTGGTTGAGGAAGGGTTAAAGAACTCGAAGAGGAGAACTGAAAACAAAAGGCTGGCATTCCGAAAGGGAAACTATGAGGAGATAAGGAAATTCCTAACTGATATAACATGGGAAACAGAGCTCAGAGGAAAGACGGCCCAAGACATGATGGACTACATCACGCAGAAGTGTTACGAGGCAGCAGACAAGTTTGTCCAGTTCAAAAGGAAAACAACGAAACGCAGATGAGAAACCCATAGTTTAATCAGAGATGTAGGCTCGCTCAGCAGCAAAGTAAAAGGTCACGGAGAAACTATAGAAATAACAGGACACTTGAGAGCAGAGAAAGATATCAGAGTACCAGGAATGAATATGTCAGAATGAGAGGAGAGGCAGAAGGTCAATACGAAAATGACATCGTAAGCAAGGCAAAGACTGAACCTAAATTGCTGCACAGCCACATCAGGAGAAAAACAACAGTAAAGGAACAGGTAATGAAATTAAGGATAGGGGCAGACAGATTCACTACAAACGACAAGGAAGTGTGCGAGGAACTGAAAGGAGGAAAGGCTGTGAGGAGGAAAGGCTGCGTCAGATGCACCTCACGACACTGGAAGACAGAAGAGTAAGGGGAGTTATGATCACTACCTACAAAATTCCCAGAGGAATTGACATGGTAGATAAGGATTAAACTTTATAACACGGGTTGTACGTGAACAAGGGGACACAGGTGGAGACTGAGTACCCACATGAGCCACAAGGACGTTAGTAGGAACTTTTTCAGTGTCAGAGTAGTTAACAAATGGAATGCATTAGGCAATGATGTGGTGGAGGCTGACTCCATACACAGTTTCAAATGTAGATATGATAGAGCCCAGTAGGCTCAGGATTTCCGTACATCAGTTCATTGAAGGTTGAGAGGCGGGAACAAAGAGCCAGAGCTCAACCCCAGCAAGCACAACTACGTGAGTTCAACTAGGTGAATACACACACACACGCGTATCATAAACACAGGGGTCTGGTAGCTGAGTGAACAGCGCACAGGGCTCGTAATCCTGTGGCCCGGATTCGATTCTCGGATCCGGCAGAGACAAACTGAGAGAGTGTCTTTCACCCTGATGCCCCTGTTACCTAGCAGTAAATAGGTACCTGGGAGTTAGATAGCTGTCATGGATTGCTTCGTGGTTGTTAGTTAGTTTAAGTTTTTAGTTAGAAAATTTAGTTAGCAACAGATGATTGACAGCTGAGAGACGGTCCGAAAGAACACAATTGAACCCCTGCTAGCACAACTAGGTGAATACAACTAGGTGAATACATAAAGTATGATGAAGAAGGTTATTAAGACGAGACCTCTCAACGGAAGATGGAGAAAAGTTTAAACTAAACTTCAATGAATTGGAACGTCAAAATGGCAATATAAATGAAGAATAAACGAATCCTTTCATTCTCCAAGGTAACAGAGACAGGAAAGCCTGTGAAATGGTACATAAAAATAAAGGAACATACTCTTTAGATGAAGGAGGAGTAATGGACAAAGGGAGAGTGAACATGTTCTTCAAATTGTATATACCAACATAGATGGAGTGAGAAAAAAAATACTGGAGCTAAAATATATATTCAGCCCAGGATCCCAGACATTGTCGCATTAACAGAGACGAAACTTGAATAAAATGTTTTAAATGAGGTCGCATTCCCTTTTGGAATGCGACCTCATTTAAAACAAGTCGACCAATCGACTTGAGAATGGTCCAGGACGGACCGAAAGGTCGTCATCCCTTCACCTTCTAGTGTGTGGTCTGGTCAACATACTTCAGCCACGTTATTGTGACTCAGCCGCGTTATTGTGACTTCAGCCACGTTATATAGCTAACGAAAACTATAACAAACGCAGTGTTTCCACAGGGCTACTATGTAGTGAGGAAAGAGAGAGAAGGGAGAGGAGGAGGTGGTGTAGCTTTGCTACTAAGAGAAGGTTGGAGTTTCGAAGAGATGGTAATTCAGAACTGTGAAGGTTTCAGTGACTACATATCAGGCACCATAGCAACTGGAGGACAGAAAATTATAGTCGTAGTTATAACCCCCCACCGAATGACAGAAGACCCAGACAGGAATATGATAGAAACAACTTGGAAACCATCAATATAATAGAGAGAGCAGCTTCTGTGGCTAGCAGGAACGGATCCAGACTACTAATCATGGAGACTTCAACCACGGAAAGATAGATTGGGGAAACAGAGACCCACGTGGAGGACCAGACACATGGAGAGCTAAGCTGCTGAATGTGGCAACAAGAAACTTTCTAAGTCAAAATTATGAGAAGGATTAAAACAGAGGAGGACAGCTTGAGGCTTCAAGAAGACCTTGACAAGCTGCAGAAATGGTCGAACAAATGGCTGTTAAAGTTTAACCCAAGCAGATGTAATGTAATGAAGATAGGTGTAGGAAGCAGGAGACCAGATACGAGGTATCATTTAGGAGATGAGATACTGCAAGAATCAGAGAGAGTGAGAAAGACCTGGGGGTTGTTAACACGCCAGACCTGTCCCCTGAAGCTTATATTAAGAGGATAACATCAGCAGCATATGCCAGGTTGGCTAACATAAGAACGGCCTTTAGAAACTTGTGTAAGGAATCTTTCAGAACATTATATACCACATATGTCAGACCAATCCTGGAGTATGCGGTTCCAGCACGGAGTCCATATCTAGTCAAGCATAAGACTAAACTGGAAAAGGTTCAAAGGTTTGCCACCAGACTAGTACCCGAGCTGAGAGGTATGAGCTACGAGGAGAGACTAAGGGAATTAAACCTCACTTCGTTGGGAGACAGAATTTTATTGGAGTTAAAATTAACGTAGATACATGACCAAACCTAACCAACCCTACCTAACCTAACCTAACCTATCTTGTTATGTTAGGTTAGGTTAGGTAGCCGAAAAAGTTAGGTTAGGTTAGGTAGCCGAAAAAGTTAGGTTAGGTTAGGTTAGGTAGGTTAGGTAGTCGAAGAAACATTAATTCATGAAAACTTGGCTTATTAGGCAAATCGGGCCCTGCATAGTAGGGTGAGAAGTGCGTTCTGGCTACAAGGTACGATATATATATATATATATATATATATATATATATATATATATATATATATATATATATATATATATATATATATATATATATATATATATATATATATATATATATATATATATATATATATATATATATATATATATATTAGTAGCCAAAACGCACTTCTCATCCAACTATGCTAGGCCCGATTTGCCTAATAAGCCAGGTTTTCATGAATTATGAATTAATTGTTTTTCGATTAATACACACACACACACACATATATATATATATATATATATATATATATATATATATATATATATATATATATATATATATATATATATTGGTGTATACTGGCAGCAGGTTTTCTTTCAAACATGTTTCATTGAATATGACCGCATATTCTGTATTTATTATTTTCTGGTTTAGGGCTTCTATCCCTCTAACTATTTTCTTAGCATCAGGGCTTAATTGGAATAGGAGTTCTCCAAAACTCATTTTCGTACTTTTAAGGTGAAGAAAAGAAGTGATTTACTATAGAGTGTATTACACTTATTTGTATAATTTGCACGACGTTTCGAACCTCCATGGTTCATTCTCAAGTGAACAGAGCTTACAATACTAGTTGATTTTATACCCGCATTAGGTCAGGTGATAACACAATGAAGGTGAAAAACATGGGGGGATACATAAGGGATAAACATAGGGGCTGCAGAAGGCGTATTGGCCCATACGAGGCATCTCCTATCTAAACACAAAGATTAATCCAGTGTAATTGGCCTGTTATGTTGGACATTGTCTTCTGTGTTGGCATCGATATGTTCTTGTCTTGTCCTTACTCTCATGGTGGGTAGAGTAAATAGTTCCGTGATTTGGGTGTTCATGGTAGGTCGCTCTATTCTTATGTGAATTGCCTCAAGAATTTGTAATCTTCTTGAATCTTGGGTTTTGTCTATTATGCAAGTATTCTTGTTCAACATTTCTCTTGTTAGAGTAATGTCATGGGCTTGTCTCATGTGATTCCTAGGGGCACCAGATTGAAGATGGCATGTCAAACGCCTCGTCAGCTTGGTCGACGTCATACCTATGTACTTACATTGAAGGTTACATCCTTCGTGGGGGCAAGTGTACATGTATACAACGCTTGACTGCTGTAGAGGGTTCTCCGTCGGCTTCGGGCTGTTTTTGATAAGGAGTTCGGAAGTCTTCTTGGTTTTGTAGAATATTATCAGGTTTATGTTTTGGTTAGGAGTAGTGCTTTTTACTCCTTTACGGATTATTTCTTTCATTATTCTTTCCTCTTTTATATGTTCACTGTGCATGGTTGATTTGTAATATAATTTTATTGGGGGTGTTGTGGTTTCTGTTCTAGGATCTGAATTATACCAACGGTCCAAGTGTCTTCTTATAGCAGCGTTTATTTCCGCGTTGCTATATCCGTTGTTCACCAATACCTGAGTTACTCTTTCAAACTCTCTACTCACGTTGCTCCATTCAGAGCAGTGGGTAAGCGCTCGACGAATATAAGCATTGAGAACACTGGCTTTGTATCTTTGGGGGCACTCACTTCTACCGTTCAGGCATAATCCTATGTTGGTGGGCTTGGTATATACGTTGGTGCTTAAAGAGGTTCCTGTTTTTGTTATTAGTACATCCAAGAATGGCAGACTGTTATCTTCACTATTATCATGTGTAAATCGGAGTACTGACTCTCTCTCTAGGTGTCTTTTTAGGTCAATTAGTTCATCTGAGTCTTTTACTATTACGAATATGTCATCTACATAACGGCAGTATACAGTTGGTTTTTGTCTGCTACTGAAGACCCTATCTTCGATGGTTCCCATATAAAAATTAGCAAATAAAACTCCTAAGGGGGAGCCCATTGCTACTCCGTCTATTTGTAAATACATGTCTCCTTGTGGACTGATGAAAGGGGCTTCCTTTGTACATGCTTCGAGAAGACTTTTCAAGTGTGGCTCAGGTATGTTTAATTTGGGGGTGCTCTCGTCTCTGTATACTCTGTCCAGTATCATTCCTATGGTCCTAAAGATCCCTCGTCCTAAAGATGGCTACTTTAACCTGACTTCTTATGATCTTACCCAGGACCAACGAGACCTCTTAAATCTTGGTCTAAATTGTCAATTCTTATCTAAACCAAAGATGCATCAAAAACGCCTGGAAATCGAAATGCTTCTGGACGATATCCATAAGCTAGAAGACAACAAAAAAGTCATCACCACTGACACACTTCAAGCTGAACTACTTGCAGAAGCAGGGAAAAAACGAGGAACATATTCATCTACAATCTTAACCCCACGACTCAAAGAAGCAGCGAAACAACTGAAAAATCTGAAAGACGTAACAATAAGAAAAGCCGACAAAACAGCAGCATATGTATTGATTCCTACCCATGAATACATGAACAAAATTAGCGACATCCTAAGTGACGACTCCAAATTTCAACGAATCACGAGGAACCCCGTAGAAGACCTTAAGCGGAAAGTAAACAAAACAATTACAGCAATCAACGCAAAGAAAGGTAGTGTGCATTTCAATAAACTTCAAGGCGACTATGGCTTAGGATATGCCTACGGCAATGTTAAGACGCATAAACCAGGTAACCCACTACGCCCTATAATCAGCCAAATACCAACCCCAACTTATCACCTGGCAAAGAAACTCAATGAACTCCTAACTCCATACACTCCAAGTAAGTTTAGTCTACAATCATCAGCAGATTTCCTAGAATTGATCAAATCTACCCAGCCCGATGGAATCATCGCTTCCCTGGACGTTGAATCCCTTTTTACCAACGTCCCAGTCGACAGAACCATAGGAATGATACTGGACAGAGTATACAGAGACGAGAGCACCCCCAAATTAGACATACCTGAGCCACACTTGAAAAGTCTTCTCGAAGCATGTACAAAGGAAGCCCCTTTCATCAGTCCACAAGGAGACATGTATTTACAAATAGACGGAGTAGCAATGGGCTCCCCCTTAGGAGTTTTATTTGCTAATTTTTATATGGGAACCATCGAAGATAGGGTCTTCAGTAGCAGACAAAAACCAACTGTATACTGCCGTTATGTAGATGACATATTCGTAATAGTAAAAGACTCAGATGAACTAATTGACCTAAAAAGACACCTAGAGAGAGAGTCAGTACTCCGATTTACACATGATAATAGTGAAGATAACAGTCTACCATTCTTGGATGTACTAATAACAAAAACAGGAACCTCTTTAAGCACCAACGTATATACCAAGCCCACCAACATAGGATTATGCCTGAACGGTAGAAGTGAGTGCCCCCAAAGATACAAAGCCAGTGTTCTCAATGCTTATATTCGTCGAGCGCTTACCCACTGCTCTGAATGGAGCAACGTGAGTAGAGAGTTTGAAAGAGTAACTCAGGTATTGGTGAACAACGGATATAGCAACGCGGAAATAAACGCTGCTATAAGAAGACACTTGGACCGTTGGTATAATTCAGATCCTAGAACAGAAACCACAACACCCCCAATAAAATTATATTACAAATCAACCATGCACAGTGAACATATAAAAGAGGAAAGAATAATGAAAGAAATAATCCGTAAAGGAGTAAAAAGCACTACTCCTAACCAAAACATAAACCTGATAATATTCTACAAAACCAAGAAGACTTCCGAACTCCTTATCAAAAACAGCCCGAAGCCGACGGAGAACCCTCTACAGCAGTCAAGCGTTGTATACATGTACACTTGCCCCCACGAAGGATGTAACCTTCAATGTAAGTACATAGGTATGACGTCGACCAAGCTGACGAGGCGTTTGACATGCCATCTTCAATCTGGTGCCCCCAGGAATCACATGAGACAAGCCCATGACATTACTCTAACAAGAGAAATGTTGAACAAGAATACTTGCATAATAGACAAAACCCAAGATTCAAGAAGATTACAAATTCTTGAGGCAATTCACATAAGAATAGAGCGACCTACCATGAACACCCAAATCACGGAACTATTTACTCTACCCACCATGAGAGTAAGGACAAGACAAGAACATATCGATGCCAACACAGAAGACAATGTCCAACATAACAGGCCAATTACACTGGATTAATCTTTGTGTTTAGATAGGAGATGCCTCGTATGGGCCAATACGCCTTCTGCAGCCCCTATGTTTATCCCTTATGTATCCCCCCATGTTTTTCACCTTCATTGTGTTATCACCTGACCTAATGCGGGTATAAAATCAACTAGTATTGTAAGCTCTGTTCACTTGAGAATGAACCATGGAGGTTCGAAACGTCGTGCAAATTATACAAATAAGTGTAATACACTCTATAGTAAATCACTTCTTTTCTTCACCTTAAAAGTACGAAAATGAGTTTTGGAGAACTCCTATTCCAATTAAGCCCTGATGCTAAGAAAATAGTTAGAGGGATAGAAGCCCTAAACCAGAAAATAATAAATACAGAATATGCGGTCATATTCAATGAAATATATATATATATATATATATATATATATATATATATATATATATATATATATATATGTCGTACCTAGTAGCCAGAACGCACTGGCCCGATTTGCCTAATAAGCCAAGTTTTCCTGAAATAATATATTTTCTCTAATTTTTTTCTTATGAAATGATAGAGCTACCCATTTCATTATGTATGAGGTCAATTTTTTTTATTGGAATTAAAATTAACGTAGATATATGACCGAACCTAACCTAACCTAACCAACCCTACCTAACCTAACCTTGTCGTGACGCTGAACCCCGGTTCATTCCGAACACAGCAATTACACAACACATAACACCTTGCCTCAGCAACCGTTACTACCACCGGGTACTCCTACACACACCAGACCCTTGAGGCGTACCACTAGGTTTGTACTGGAACACAATGAGTGAACATATGGAAGGAATTTAAATCAGTCGGGTTTTGTCATTTAATTACAAAGAATAGACTCTGACAAATAATAACATATTAACATACTCTATTAGGTAAATACACTTCCAATACCCATAGACCACTTGACCTCCGAGGTCACCACTTGCACTCGTAACTTCCGCCTAAGTCCCTAATACGGAATGATTACTACAACGCTCCACACCCGGTTAGTCTTTCAACCAATTCTCACATACTGCAGACTTAACTTCGTCACTAGGATCACATTAGGCTCTCGCATAGCTGTCTGCTACACTTCGCTGCTGCGACAACGGAGATCCAGAGGACTTCTCAGTTCAACTCCCACAATCAGACTGCCTCCAGTCAACCATGGCCTCAAACATTTCACCACGCCTCTCAAGGAAGGTGTAATCCGATTAACCTTATTCCTAGAGCGGTAACCTTGTTCCAAGAAGCCTGAGTCCTCTTTCCAGGAATTATTAATTTGGCTAAGCAGCTGCGGTCTTAATCCATTGACCTTTCTTAGAAATGCGATCCATAGTCTGTCTACTTAACATGTACTTCCAATCATCATTCGTTAAGTGTTGTAGTAATGATCCTCTAGCTAATAATCCCTACTAACTTGTGGATTACAACACCACTCCCCTCCTTAAACACGTCTATGTCCCCATATGCATCATTGCAATGGTTTCATTGGCGCAAGGACCTGGAGGATGCACCTACCATATATGTACAACTAAAAATTCATCCAATAAGTTCATCATACACACGTTGAACTAATTGAAAATTTTCCCCGACATGACTCACAACACTTCTACAACATGTACATTATATTCACATCATAGCATAGGTAAAATAGTCTGTAATATTTTTTCCATCTCCAACAATGCACATATACCTAAACTGCTGACATATAATTACATACAAACATAACCATAAAATTACATGGACCAGAATGCTGGCACTTAAACAGAAATGACACTAATCATTAATATATACACAACACATATATATCTAAGGTTCTTCATCCTTAGTAACAAGTTAATAACAATTTAACATCTTGCCCCGTACTGTTGACATAAGGGTTTACAATGATCACACAATGTTTCACTGGCCTCCTCCACAATTGGCAGCATCACTTCTCTTGTCTTCGTGTCCCATGGTTGGTAGGTCATAGATCCTCCATGACCCAGACAAAACCCAGGAACAGGAAACAAAAACAGGAACCTCTTTAAGCACCAACGTATATACCAAGCCCACCAACATAGGATTATGCCTGAACGGTAGAAGTGAGTGCCCCCAACGTGAGTAGAGAGTTTGAAAGAGTAACTCAGGTATTGGTGAACAACGGATATAGCAACGCGGAAATAAACGCTGCTATAAGAAGACACTTGGACCGTTGGTATAATTCAGAGCCTAGAACAGAAACCACAACACCCCCAATAAAATTATATTACAAATCAACCATGCACAGTGAACATATAAAAGAGGAAAGAATAATGAAAGAAATAATCCGTAAAGGAGTAAAAAGCACTACTCCTAACCAAAACATAAACCTGATAATATTCTACAAAACCAAGAAGACTTCCGAACTCCTTATCAAAAACAGCCCGAAGCCGACGGAGAACCCTCTACAGCAGTCAAGCGTTGTATACATGTACACTTGCCCCCACGAAGGATGTAACCTTCAATGTAAGTACATAGGTATGACGTCGACCAAGCTGACGAGGCGTTTGACATGCCATCTTCAATCTGGTGCCCCTAGGAATCACATGAGACAAGCCCATGACATTACTCTAACAAGAGAAATGTTGAACAAGAATACCTGCATAATAGACAAAACCCAAGATGCAAGAAGATTACAAATTCTTGAGGCAATTCACATAAGAATAGAGCGACCTACCATGAACACCCAAATCACGGAACTATTTACTCTACCCACCATGAGAGTAAGGACAAGACAAGAACATATCGATGCCAACACAGAAGACAATGTCCAACATAATAGGCCAATTACACTGGATTAATCTTTGTGTTTAGATTGGAGATGCCTCGTATGGGCCAATAAGCCTTCTGCAGCCTCTATGTTTCACCTCACATTTTTTTTTTTTTTTTTTGAGATATATACAAGAGTAGTTACATTCTTGTACAGCCACTAGTACGCTTAGCGTTTCAAGGCAGGTCCCTGGAATACGATCCCCTGCTGCGAAGAATCGTTTTTTCATCCAAGTACACATTTTACTGTTGCGTTAAACAGAGGCTAAAGTTAATGAATTGCGCCCAGTAAATCCTCCCCGGCCAGGATACGAACCCATGACATAGCGCTCGCGGAACGCCAGGCGAGTATCTTACCACTACACCACGGAGACTGCAAATTTATCCCTTATGTATTCACCTTTATTGTATTATCACCTGACCCAGTGCGGGTATAAAATCAACTACTATTGTAAGATCTGTTCACTTGAGAATGAACCATGGAGGTTCGAAACGTTGTGCAAATTATATAAATAAGTGTAATACACTCTATAGTAAATCACTTCTTTTCTTCACCTTAAAAGTACGAAAATGAGTTTTGGAGAACTCCTATTTCAATTAAGCCCTGATGCTAAGAAAATAGTTAGAGGGATAGAAGCCCTAAACAAGAAAATAATAAATACAGAATATGCGGTCATATTCAATGAAACATATATATATATATATATCTATATCTATATATATATATATATATATATATATATATATATATATATATATATATATATATATATATATATATATATATAACTTTAGAACACTTTCCCACCAGGAGACTCGAACCCTAGCCAGCACAGAAGTCTTCCAGCAACTGGCATAACAGGTACGCCTTAACCCGCTCCACCACCTGCTCAGACCCTTAAAAGAGATGGTAATTTCGGAGTATTTAAATACCCCAAAGATCATCACCTCCCAAGAGCACTAGAGCAAGTGAGGGGTCATTTATACGTTTATTTCATCAAGTCCCTGTTAATATGGGAGAACACTGTGTCTATGAACTTAAGGCACAACTCTCCTAAACACGAGAGTGAAGTATACAACTTTAGAACACTTTCCCACCATGAGACTCGAACCCTAGCCAGCCAGAAGCCTTCCAGCAACTGGCATAACAGGTACGCCTTAACCCGCTCCACCACCTGCTCAGACCCTTAAAAGAGATGGTAATTTCGGAGTATTTAAATACCCCAAAGATCATCACCTCCCAAGAGCACTAGAGCAAGTGAGGGGTCATTTATACGTTTATTTCATCAAGTCCCTGTTAATATGGGAGAACACTGTGTCTATGAACTTAAGGCACAACTCTCCTAAACACGAGAGTGAAGTATACAACTTTAGAACACTTTCCCACCGGAGACTCGAACCCTAGCCAGCACAGAAGCCTTCCAGCAACTGGCATAACAGGTACACCTTAACCCGCTCCACCACCTGCTCAGACCCTTAAAAGAAATGGTAATTTCGGAGTATTTAAATACCCCAAAGATCATCACCTCCCAAGAGCACTAGAGCAAGTGAGGGGTCATTTATACGTTTATTTCATCAAGTCCCTGTTAATATGGGAGAACACTGTGTCTATGAACTTAAGGCACAACTCTCCTAAACACGAGAGTGAAGTATACAACTTTAGAACACTTTCCCACCAGGAGACTCGAACCCTAGCCAGCACAGAAGCCTTCCAGCAACTGGCATAAAAGGTACGCCTTAACCCGCTCCACCACCTGCTCAGACCCTTAAAAGAGATGGTAATTTCGGAGTATTTAAATACCCCAAAGATCATCACCTCCCAAGAGCACTAGAGCAAGTGAGGGGTCATTTATACGTTTATTTCATCAAGTCCCTGTTAATATGGGAGAACACTGTGTCTATGAACTTAAGGCACAACTCTCCTAAACACGAGAGTGAAGTATACAACTTTAGAACACTTGATGAACACTTTAGAACAGGGACTTCATGAAATAAACGTATAAATGACCCCTCACTTGCTCTAGTGCTCTTGGGAGGTGATGATCTTTGGGGTATTTAAATACTCCGAAATTATCATCTCTTTTAAGGGTCTGAGCAGGTGGTGGAACGGGTTAAGGCGTACCTGTTATGCCAGTTGCTGGAAGGCTTCTGTGCTGGCTAGGGTTCGAGTCTCCTGGTGGGAAAGTGTTCTAAAGTTGTATACTTCACTCTCGTGTTTAGGAGAGTTGTGCCTTAAGTTCATAGACACAGTGTTCTCCCATATTAACAGGGACTTGATGAAATAAACGTATAAATGACCCCTCACTTGCTCTAGTGCTCTTGGGAGGTGATGATCTTTGGGGTATTTAAATACTCCGAAATTACCATCTCTTTTAAGGGTCTGAGCAGGTGGTGGAGCAGGTTAAGGCGTACCTGTTATGCCAGTTGCTGGAAGGCTTCTGTGCTGGCTAGGGTTCGAGTCTCCTGGTGGGAAAGTGTTCTAAAGTTGTATACTTCACTCTCGTGTTTAGGAGAGTTGTGCCATATATATATATATATATATATATATATATATATATATATATATATATATATATATATATATATATATATATATATATATATATATATATATATATATATATATATATATAAATATATATATATATATATATATATATATATATATATATATATATATATAATATATATATATATATATATAAAATTGTGAGGGTACCACCTCTGGTGCCAATGTGGGGACCTATAGCCTCGGAGAAGAAAATAAAAAGTATTCAGAGGAGACCTTGTGGTTTCTCACTGAACACTAATATTATCTTCTCCTACCACCTCCATGCTTTTGTATGTACACATATATATTTGCTTTATTTGAACTTTGTTACTAAAAAGGAGTTACATATAGGTTACAAAGATGGTTATCATAGGTTGTCGAGTTCCTCCAGCTCCTCAGATGGCGGGCAGGAACCCTAGATGCAGTGCGCCTTTCCCCTCTGTATCGCCACGCTGAGGCGCTGGAAAAGAAAGCTGGCAGCTCTAGGGTCCCTTGTTGTTTCAATGAGCCTAGAACCCAGTTCCTTCAAAAAACTGGTAGCACTTTTACCCCAGGCGCCAAGTGTCTCAAAAGCAATGGGGACAAAATTGTAGTGGTGATCCAGTTCTCTATACTTACGGGAAATATATATATATATATATATATATATATATATATATATATATATATATAAATATATATATATATATATATATATATATATATATATATATATATATATATATATGTATATATATATATATATATATATATATATATATATATATGTATATATATATATATATGTATATATATATATATATATATATATATATATATATATATATATATATATATATATATATATATATATATATGTCTATATATATATATATATATATATATATATATATATAAATATATATATATATATATATATATATATATATATATATATATATATATATATATATATATATATATATATATATATATTTATATATATATATATATATATATATATATATATATATATATATATATATATATATATATATATATAAATATATATATATATATATATATATATATATATATATATATATATATATATATATATATATATATATATATATATATATATATGCAAACAAGCTTGAATGGGTCATCCCAAGCCAATATGCAACTGAAAGCTCCATATCCCAGATGGATTCGAACCCAGACAGCCAGGAAATACTAAATACTATGCACCTTGGCGAACCTGGTTCCTTAACCACTTGACCTTACAACTATATACAAATCTTGGTAGTCGTGAAACTATTTATCCAAGTTCCAACAGCACTTGGTTTTCAACTTGGTCATAGATATTTCATTGAATCGCCTCCCTTTGTGGGGTCACGTGAGCAACACAAATGTGAAAAATCTTGAATGGTCCCCAAGCCAATATGCTACTTAAAACTCCACACCCCAGAAGGATTCGAACCTAGACAGCCAGGGGCACTAAGCACCTTGGCGTTCTTGGTACCTTAACCACTAGACCACACGACTGTACGAGTGTGGTCTAGTGGGGTTTTTGCTCAGGTGTTGGTTGTTGAGGGTTTTTTTTTATTTTTCACAATGTGATTAATTTTGAGTCTCCTGTCCAGAAATTCCTTCACCGATTTGAATTTTTGATAAGTTGGAGTGACTCTGTCTGGCAGGATCTTCCCATTTTAGTCACGGTCAGCCGGTCGGCCGAGCGGACAGCACACTGGACTTGTGATCCTGTGGTCCCGGGTTCGATCCCGAGCGCCGGCGAGAAACAATGGGCAGAGTTTCTTTCACCCTATGCCCCTGTTACCTAGCAGTAAATAGGTACCTGGGTGTTAGTCAGCTGTCACGGGCTGCTTCCTGGGTGTGGAGGCCTGGCCGAGGACCGGGCCGCGGGGACACTAAAGCCCCGAAATCATCTCAAGATAACCTCTCAAGATAACGGTGGCTCCTTGATAAATTTGGGGCCTAGGGCTGGACGGTAGAGCGACGGTCTCGTTACACGCAAGCTGGGGTTCAGTCCACGATCGTCCTAGTGGTTGGGCACCATCCCTCGTCCCATCCCAAATCCTGATCCTGGCCCTTTCCAAGTACGTTATAGTCGTAATGGTTTATCACTTCCCCCTGATAATTCCCTTCCTTTCCCCTCGAGTTTCTCCTCTAAAATGATACCAAGAGTGCCATGCTTATACACTGATCACATAATGTACCACCTGGATGTTCATTGATTAGAGAAGTCACCATCTGTGTGAAGATCCTGGAGTGTACCACACATGCACACTGACCCCAGAGTGCCACACACCTGAATACTGACCAACTAGCACAGGTTGCAAGTCTTTTAAAGTGCAATAATTTTATACATATATTTTAAGCAGTCTATCCTCCTGTTTGAGTAGTATTTAGAGTAACAATGTGGACAATTGTTCATATATTGACGTAATGTACAATTGAAAAGTAGAATTACGAACTATAGAGTTTCGGAAAAAATCGAAAAAAAGATTCGTAAAAAAAATTAAAAGTAATAAACATGAAAGGTATTACTAATAAAACCTAACCTAATCTATCCTAATCATCCTAGGCCAAATCTTCTCTATCTTAGGCCAAATATATATACATAGTACATATTTGTCTTTTACTAAACCTATGGTTTATCGTTATTTTTTCGGACTCTGTAAAGTTAATAGTGCCAAGTTCTAGTATCTAATTGTCCATTGCAATTATATATGTGCGATGGTCCACACAGGTATAAAAAGTACTATCTAAACAGAAGGATGGGTTTAATTTAAAGTGACTAGGAAGAGGAGAAAGTCTACCAGTTCTGTATTTCAAACCTTCCTCAATATGTCAAGACTTTGTTCTGAAATCTTGTTCTGGTGAGGATTTATTGCTGCCCATACTAATATTTTCATGGCATTGTCTAGTGTAAAGACTCACTATCAAGTGTGCATGCCAAGAGTCCCTATTAGCTGATGATATATTCCGTGTGTGGAAATGTACACGTTGAGAGTGATATTCCCGGCAGGGTGATGAACCCCTCGGAATGTTCAATATCGCTGAATATTTCAACACTGCTTGGCAGGTCTCCCACATCAGTTTTCACCTCGAGTTTCCTACTGAAACAGTCATGACTGGAGGCTCCCTTTCCATGTCTATAATAATCTTGATTGAATAGTAGAGATTATTGATATGGTGATGCTACTAAAGAATCAGAATGTGCTAGGTATTGTTACGGTGCCCTCTTCTATCTCTTTCGTTTGCCTGCTTTAAGAGTCATATCAACTCTCCCTACTGTTTCTCTGAGGTACAGGGAAGTCTGTTGGTATGTGTGGCGACCAGATCGGCCGCCAGTTAAAGGAGAAAGTTACATTATAAGTTGTAAGTAAGGGGAAATTGGCGCCCTGATATAAAATGAAAGAGTATCCCCTACTGCAGATATGACGTTTTGGAAGGGACGCTAGCCGTGTGCGGATTGGGTGGCTTGGGTCACGGGCGACCAAGCGACCAATCAGAGCCCGCCGTGACGTCACTGAGTACCCCGGGGGGCGCCAACGTCAGAGTTGACCTGACTGCAGAGGCGCGAGGATGTGCCTCAGTCAGCTCTCGAGGATTTGAGGCTCTACAAGCCTTTCTCAGTGGATTAGAGCTAGCCATCGCAGCCCACCTTATATATTGGAGACCCCGCGCATCTGGGAAGCAAAAAGGAACCAAGTTCATTGAGCAAAGAAGTGCCAAACTTGGAAAATATTCGGCGACGACGCTGGGCGGCGACGCTGGACGTTGAGGGCCTGGAAGGTGTGGCGGGCAGGCCTAGCTGTGACTGGATCACATCCACTGAGGGTTTTGGAGGGACGACACCGTTCCTAGGACAAGGAGCAACGCCTTGTGGAAGGGGCGAGTGTGTGGAAATAGTGATTAGCTCAGTGCCCATTGATGAACCAGGATTGGGGTAGCTGAATCTCAGGGATTGGAACGGCGACGACGCGAAGGCTTCACGACACCTGAGGACCTGTGGAACGTTCCTGGATCGTCAAGGATCGACTCAGGAAGCGTGGGAACCTCACACCATCAAGGGACAGGCGTCGTGAGCCAGAAATGTAAAGGTAAATCATTTTCCCTCCCATTACCCCTTGTGTGAGTAGGCTAGATAGGCCACTATATTCACTTATGTATGTGGCAATAGGACATTAATACTTTGGTAGTAGGCTGCAGGGCAGCTTGTGTCCAAGACTGTTGGAGAGGACAGTGTATATGGACGGCAGGACAGTGAAGAGGAGGTGCCGACGTGGTGAAGAGGCCCTTCTGTGAGAGAGTGTGTGACTCCTGTCTTTCTGCCCAGTTGAAGGAGTGTTGGAGGTCGTGGAAGAAGAGTTGCTGACGATCTCCAGACTTATTATCCTTATTTTCATATTCGTGTATTACTTGTGATTGTATGTGTGATCATGTAATTTGTGTCAGTAAATTCACACATTTTATCATTGTGTTTAAGTGTGCCTCCATTATAATATTTCTCTATGAGCATACACGAAGGTTATCATAGTACCACCTAGGGAACACCACGTTCTCTATAGAAGTTCTTATTGCCTGGAGAGTGGTAAAAACAGCACAGACTTATATAAAAGTGTACCCTTAGCCATCCGATCAGTATCAGTGCCTGAATGGTGGCAACCAGTAACGTAGTGGCTAGAGAGAGGTAAAGCCACACATACCTTCATGGGAGAGTACCCTGGGCCGACAGTCCAATAGCAGATCTATGGGAGTAGCAACCTTCTGGCAACAAACAATATATAATGCACCCACTGAACTGCATCGCTGGGGTGCAGATATAATAACCCAGCTGGCGACCTTGTTAAGAAGAAGATAGAGAAGACAGATGGGAAAGGACTTCTTGCAACCTTTTTGTCTGGCAGGCAAGACTCAGGGAGGTTATTGTTATAAGGTACGCCTGAGTCTTCCTTCACTCCACGGGTCTAGGCCGGAACTGTTAACAGCAGTTTCCCCATGTTTGACTGAAGGGCTTCCAGGGTGAATCAGTGGCACCCCCCTTTTGTGGTGGAAGCAAAGACCTGCGGAGGTGGGCATTGTTGATCCTCTCCTGTGTGACCAAGGAGACTCCGGTGAATCCCGGGAGTTGGAGGGGCTGAGTATTCGGCCTTTTGAGCCCCCTAGCAGCTGAGTGCTAGCAGAGCCCCGGCCCACCCCCGTGACAAGAACTGGCGACCTTGCCAGGATTCGAACCACGGTAGCCAAGAATTGGGAACTTCGCCAGGAAGCGTGGATCAGGCTACAGTGTTGCCATGGCATGGTAACCAACCTACAGTGTGGCTCAAAATTCAAGACAAGTGTTGCCAGGGTACTAATACAGTGAGGCCAGTGAATTCAGTGGTACTGTTGTCCAACCAGCTAAGGGACTGAAATGGTGAAGTTAGTACCTACTAACTTGTCTGTGCTGTCGTGTATGCTCGATGATATAGAGATGGAGGAGGATAAAGTAAGGAAATTTATCGAGACAAGGGACGAGAGAATTTTGGAAGGGTGTACCAAGGCCCAGCTCCAACAAGTGGCAAACCACTTTGGGATCGGATTGAGAACGACCAAGGTAGCGGAGCGAAGGGTAGAGATCATGGCACAGCTCACGGCTCGAGAGGAGGCGACGGGAGAGGAACCATCTCAAGGAGAGCCGTCCCAAGAGCCGTCGCAAGGTGAACCGTCCCGACTAGAGCCACCAAAGCGCCTACCAGTGTGGAGAGAATTCACAGTGAACATGGGAGCAGTGGAAGGTCCAGCTGTAGTAAGAGGAGCCTGCAACTGGAAATAATGAAGATGCAACTGGAAGCCCAGCTGCGACGAGAGGAAAGAGAAGCATGGCTGCAGCGAGAGGAACGTGCAGCTGAGCTGCAGCGAGAGGAGGTGAGCGAGAAGCACGGCTGCAGCGAGAGGAACATGAAGCTCGGCTGCAGTGAGAAGAAGGAGAGAGACAACTGCGACTGGAGGAGATAAAGGCAAAGAAAGAGGTCGAATTGCGTCGCATTGAGCGTGGGCTGCCCCCACTACCTGCACGGCGGGATGACCTCAAGGTAAGGGAACGTGACTTACCTACGTTCAAACCACAAGAAGCTGAGGCGTTCTTCGAACACTTCAAACGGATAGCGACTCTGAAGGAGTGGCCGGAAGATGATTGGGCTGCTCTGGTCCAGGGCAGATTGACTGGTGAGGCCCGGGAAGCCTACAACATGCTGGACCTAGAGGAGTGTACTAGTTACGACGCAATTAAGAATGCGGTGCTCCACTCATTCCGGCTGACTCCGGAGATGTATTGGAAGTGGTTCAGAGAGTGTACAAGAGCATCGGGGAAGTCTTACGCCGAGACCGCCAGGGATATGGAACGGAAATTCCTATGATGGTTGAAGGCGGAGGAAGCGGAGTCGGCAGATGATATCAAACGGCTGATAGTGATGGAGAGGTTTATGTCAGTGCTCCATCCTGAGTTGCGAGTAAGGGTGAGAGAAGCAGGTATTAAGGATCTGAAGGCTGCAACGGACTGAGCCGACATTTATTTATTTATTTATTTATGCATATACAAGAATGTACATTGTGAATGTGAGGATACATAATATGGTAATTACAGTCTTGTAAAGCCACTAGTACGCGCAGCGTTTCGGGCAGAGCATGCTGGAGAAGGCCCTACATCTCAGGAGGGAGGGGCCGCCCAGACACTCTCCTTACCCCAGGTCGGGAGGGAACTTTAGGAGTTCAGGAGGGGCGAGGATGGGCGGGGACTCTCCCAAGAGTAGTTTGCCCGATGAAGTAAACCGGTTCAAGAGCTCAAGGGACGCGGGGGAGGAAGCCCCAAGCTGTGAGCAGTGGACCTCGCTCGGGAGCGAGTGCTGCAGTCCCGGACACGACCACAGGTAGTCCAAGGAGGACCCAGGGAACGTCTGCAAGTGGTACCGCCAGGGGGACTGGCAAGTGGCCGCCCAGCGAAGGCAGCCGATGCTTCAACTGTGGTGTGAGAGAACATTATGCCCGTGAGTGTGAGGAGCACCAGAGGAATATAGGACTAATGTTGGAAGAGGAGAGAGTGCTTGTTCACACCCCATATTATAGTGGACCCAACGTGAATGGTTGGTGTGACGATAATCTCTTTCAAGAGAGATTGAGCCTGCTCTTCCCTATATCATTCACGTCATTCTACAAGTACAAGATACTATATTGAAGATACGTCCACCAGTATCGCCAAACGTTTTGCCCAGGAAGCAAAGCGTACCTTGCACCACCAGACACGCCGGCTCCCCGCCCGCCTTCAACGAGCAAACTACCCATTCTCCGCCTGCCTGCTCCTGATTGGCTGGTGTATCGCCGACCGCACCTGCACCTGCACTCACGCCCCCTACCTGAGTCGACGTCTGGGTCAGCTCACGCCATACTCCTCAGAATATCTCTGTGATCTTAGAAGTTGACATATCTCTCTGGTAGACTAAGCCCTGGCTGTCGTGTACTAAGGGAGGTGGCAGCTTTAGCCAGTATTCTCAGCACCTGATTAATATTATTATTGTCTTGCAATTCATTTTATATTAGAGTAAATTTCACATTCATTAATTATTCATGTTTTGTTTGTTGACTTGTTTTGAATTTTACGTAAGCCAAGGGATTGTCTTTGTTCATATCTTGTTTTCTAAAGTAACTAAAATTTCATTGTTTATATTTTGTGTTTTGTGTCTTCCCATTACCTTACCACAGACAAACAAGCAAGCAGTCTCTTTTTTTTTCTGTAAGTGTGACAAGGCATTGCCACCTGCCATTGGAGGACTGCCGAACATCAACACTCCAACACTTTACCGTCACATGATACTTACAGAATTAGCGAACTTTTGTGCTCTGAAAAAAGAAAGCTAATTCCCTACCTAGGTAAATATCATCATCTCTGACCGACGTGTAGGGGTGCGAGGTGTCAACTGGTGACCAGGCGGAGTATGAGTAGTTTGCTCGTTGACGGCGGGCGGGAGCCGGTGTGTCTAGTGGTGCAAGGTACGCTTTGCTTCCTGGGCAAAACGTTTGGCGATACTGGTGGACGTATCTTCAATATAGTATCTTGTACTTGAATGACGTGAATTATGTAGGGAAGAGCAGGCTCAATCTCTCTTGAAAGAGATTATCGTCACAATCATATTTCATTTCAGTGGGAAAAACTTGCTTATGTCCTATAGAGACTCGGCAAAGTATACCTACATTCTTGGACTACCTAATTCACTTTTGAGGCAATTAAATGTTTCATTTGTTTTAGAAACTCAGTTTCGCTTACTTAGTAGGATTTTCTTGCCCTTATCCTCTTACACTGAGTACCGGGTACAAGATTTCCTGCGATCTTCATTTATTAATCATTTACCATCTTGAAATTAACATTAATTGTTAAAGATTCCACAGGATAGGTACCAGTTGCCACGTTGTCCTGTTTCTGACATTCACCATATCACAACAGTATATTTGTTGTACATTTATTTGCTAATTTCACCATGTTTCGTCTCCAAGCTTTCCGTGCAGATCCAGCAGGTGAAATAGGGAACTTAAGTCGTGCCAAGAGGATCGAATTACAAACTCTTGCACATGAGTATCAACTAGATGTTCCCCATGGAGCCAACAAAAATGAACTATATAACCTGTTACTGGATCATCTCTTAGAGGAAGGTAAGATTGACTCTGAAACTCACGAAACTTACTCTATTGCAGATAAACCTGATTTGGCAACGATGAAACTCAAACTAGAACTTGCCAAGATCGAACGAGAGCAGCAAAGGGAAGCGGCTGCCATACGAAAGGAAGAAAAGGAACGAGAAGCGACCCTAGCAAAAGAAGCCCTACAAATAAAGGAACGTGAAGTCGCCCTCAAGGAACGTGAAACTACAATACTCCGTGAGCGTGAGCAAGTACAGCTTGAAGCAAAACATCGTCACCTGGGGATGCAACGCGAACACGACAAACAACAAGCAGCTCTGGCTATGGAATGTCGTCAACAAGAATTCGCGTTGGAAACTACGCACCTCACTCAACGCCAGCAAGCTGCTGCCAGTCTTCCAGTAAGTTTCAATATTTCATATGCAAGTAAGTTAATGCCACCATTCGTAGAGACAGAAGTCGACGTATTTTTCACCACCTTTGAGACCCTTGCTAATCAACTTAGTTGGCCTGCCGACCAATGGGCTACCCTTCTCAGAGTACATCTCACAGGTAGAGCTGCAGTTACACTCAGTACTTTGGCGTCTGAGAATGACTACCAGACTCTGAAACAAGCAGTGTTGGACGCCTACCTTCTCTCCACCGAAAGCTACCGAAGAAAATTCCGTGACCACCTAAAGGCAAGTACCACTACCTTTCTAGAATTTGCTAATACCAAAAGGAGATATTTTATGAAATGGCTGGAAGCAGCACATGTCTCTACCTTTGCAGAACTCGTCAACCTCATGCTTGTTGAAGAACTCTTGAGGCGTGTGCCGCCTCCTGTCCGTTTATATTTAGCAGATAAAGAAGAAACCGACTACCTAAAGTGTGCTAAGTCGGCTGACACTTACAGCCTCATCCACCGGCTGACACCAGAACCACCTTCCAGTAAGAAGTCTTGGTACAGTTACGAGAAAGTGAGTACCGATCAAGCTGGCTCGCAATTGTACTGTAAGTATTGTAGACTCTATGGACATACCATAGATAAATGTGGTAAGTCTCAATACAAAGGTAATACTGAATCCACTAAACCCAAACAGACTCCTCCTAAGTCCGGTAAGCCTGTGATGAATGTTGGTGTTCATGTTAATGATCTTTCTCTCTTCAGTAGACACCTGTATCCTGGAACTGTCTCTACCAACGGTTCAGATCCGGAGGGACGTTTCCAACTGAAGATCTTGAGGGACACAGCGGCTCTTCAATCAATTATTTTGAAATCAGCTGTGCCCAATATCGCCTACACCGGGGAAACTGTCTTCATCACTGACCTCACTGCTACCACTCCTTATCCTCTCGCCAGAGTCCACCTGGATTGTCCGTTCGTGACAGGTGAAGTCCAAGTCGCTATCAGGGAAAAGCCTTTTCCCATGCTGGAGTGCAACTTCTCCTGGGCAACGACTTGGCAGAAGACCTGCAACCGACGAACCTTGATCGTCATGGACAAACCCCAGGTGTGTACCTCTGTAATGGATAATCCTATCTTTGAGTATGTTCCAGCAAAGGTTCAAGAGAGTGATGAAGTTTCTCCTCCGGTTTTAGTGACCACCCGTGCACAAGCTGCACGACCACAGCCAGCTGACTCTACTACTACCGCTGTCCCTCAAGACCCTCAGAAACTACCCCCGAATCTGACCACGTTGGAGTTCCGTAAGTTACAGAGGGAAGATCTTACCTTGACACCATTATTCTTCCAGGCTGAGACTCAACCTGACAGTATTCCTGGGTTCTTCCTAGAGAACGAGTTGCTCTACCGCAGATATAGACCCAGTAAACTGAACGAGGAGGACGATTGTGCCAACGTCGACCAACTAGTGATTCCTGCCAGCCTGCTGCCCACTATTCTACACCTGGCCCACGGAGCACTCTCCCACTACGGATTTAACAAGACCTACTACGGAATCCGTCAAGACTACTACTGGCCAGGTATGGTAAAAAGCGTCAAACATTACGTCAAACAGTGTCATACATGTCAGAAAGCAGGTAAACCGAACATCTCTATCTTCAGAGCACCACTGACACCCATCCAGGTGCCTGCGGAAGCTTTCCACTGACTTATTATAGACTGTGTTGGTCCTTTACCTCGGACCAGTTCTGGTAACGCCTATATCCTAACCATCCTGTGTCCTACCACCAGATTCCCCATAGCAGTTCCAGTAAAGAACATTACGGCTGCTACGGTTGTGAAACACTTATTGAAGATCTTCACCCAGTATGGATTTCCAAGGGAGGTTCAGAGCGACTGTGGCACCAACTTCACCAGTGATCTCTTCAAGAGGACACTGGAAGAGTTCAACATCACACAGGTATTGTCCAGCCCCTATCATCCTGCTTCACAGGGTTCTCTTGAGCGTAGTCATCAGACTATTAAAGCACTCCTGAAGAAGTTTTGCAATGAAACCTCTAAGGATTGGGATCAGCAAATAAATTTAATCATGTGTATATTTAGAAGTCTTCCCAATGAGTCTCTAGGAGTATCTCCTTATGAGATGCTCTACGGACGTAAGTGCCGTACTCCTCTCAAAGCTTTTAAAGACTCTCTACGTGATGCCACCTTCAGTGAGCATCAGAATGTGCCCCAGTTTCTTCAAAACCTACAACACATTCTAGAGAGGGTGCATAACTTTGCTAAGGATAATCTATTGAAAGCACAGGAGAGGATGAAGACTCATTACGACCAGAACAGCAAAATAAGGAAATTTAAACCGGGAGACTTCGTGCTGGCCTATTTCCCTATCCCAGGTTCTCCTTTGCAAAACAGGTTTTCAGGACCCTACCGCATCAAGGAGTGCAGAAACAACCACAACTACGTTCTAGAGACTCCAGATAGGCGGCGGAAGACCCAGTTGTGCCACGTCAACCTCCTGAAGCTATATAACGGTGCTCCTCCCACTGTATTGATAACATATTCTTCCTTTAAAAGTCCATACATCCACAGTGAGACCTTCCCTGCTTCTCCTCCCGAAAGCACTGACACTGAGTCAGCGCTTTCCAATTCGGAAATCCTAACTGATCTTCATAACCATTTTCAGGACCATAATAGTGCTCCGTTGCCATATTCTAATCCTATTCTCACCTCGTCAGATATCACCAAGCCTTTCGTCCTCCATGTCGACGCCAGTGGTACCGGCATCGGGGGTGTCCTGATGCAGCAACGAGGCGAGGAGATTCTACCTGTTAGCTACTACAGCTACAAGTTGAAACCCCACCAGAAGAACAACCCCCCTTTTTTGGGGGGAACCCCCCAAAAGGGGGGTGCTTCCACCCCCCTTTTGTGGTGGAAGCAAAGACCTGCGGAGGTGGGCATTGTTGGTCCTGTCCTGTGTGACCAAGGAGACTCCGGTGAATCCTGGGAGTCGGAGGGGCTGAGTATTCGGCCTTTTGAGACCCTAGCAGCTGAGTGCAAGCAGAGCCCCGGTGCACCCCCCGTGACAGTCGTCACATCATCAATGGGTTCGAAATCGGCCACAAGTACAGTTTCTAAATTAAGCAACTGACATATGTGAAGAGCTAGTGTCACAAGTGATACGTTTGTTCGGCACACCACCCTCCATCCAGTGGGCAGCGGTGGATAGGTTACAGTCACTTAGTTACGACCTACAGTTAGCAAACTGGGGATATTTGCTAAAATTTCTGGTAGCAGATCATTTATAATTAAATATTTACACATCGTTGGAACATTGGTTATAGAAATGTTTCTGAATTCACGTATCTTTTTGCACTCCATCACATAGTGGCGGAGGGTGTGCGAATAATTATTTTGTCACAGTTTACATTTGGTCAGGTCTACATCAGCAGATAATGAGAATTCCCAGAGATACTTGTAACCGAGTCTAAGCCGAGCATTAGTAACATCTAGAAGTCTGCTGATTTTATTGGATGAACCATAGATGTGTGGCTCCTCTTGCATGATAGTATGATGATAGATGGAATTACTGGTGTCGATTTCACTTTGCCTCAGATCTACAAGATTTTGTTGAAGTTCTTGGTGTACTATTGCCCTCAGACTGCTCATTGACAATCCAAAGTTATACTCAATAGCTATACCCTCTAAAGGCAGATTCTTTGGCTAACTCATCCGCTCTATCATTCATTCGGAGGCCAACATGAGATGGACTCTGTTACCCTCATTAATAATTTTGTTGTATTTGTGTCTAGCTTCGGACACGAGCATGTTACAGTTATGTCTTAAAGAGTTGAGAGCATTTAAGGATGATAAGGAGTCACTTACAATTAATGTATCAAGTTTTGAGATTTGTACACATTTCAGTGCAAGGAGCAAGGCAAAAAGTTCGATCCGAAGAGAAGAGGCCCAGTTGTTTATACAGACTCCCCACTCAAAATATAAGCCATCGCCCATTGTCAGGACAACTGCACTTCCTGCTGCACCCGTGGGGCGGTATGGGGAACCATCAGTGTATATGACTTGATGCTCTGTGGACAGAGCATCAATATGGTTTAAGGAGTTGAGCTTTGCTTTGCCTCAAGACGAAGCTTGTGCTGATCTCTAATTTGCTTCTTGAGTAGAAAGGGAGGGATTAAAAGTGGAAAGGGTGTTGTCTCTCTTGGTACAAATTAAAAATTTGATACATTCTGAGTCCAGTTACAGTGTTAGTTATCAATTTGGAACAATCCTAACCTTCAATAAAGCAATTCTGGATGGCTTCTATGCAAGGGGTTAGGATGAGTTAGCCTAAGCATTTTTATACCAATTTGACAGTTAATTTCAGTAACACGATCAACAACGCTCGAAATATTAAGATCCTTTCTCATGAACACATGTGTAGTGTTCCTTTCTCATGTTCAGTATCTTTGTGGTACGAGGTCACCCAAGGATTATCCTGAAGGCTTCGTTCTGCAATTTTTGAAGCCCTCCAAGCTTTCTTTCAGGCATCAAAACAAGCAGAGGTGCAGCCTAATCTACTAAAGATCTGATGTATGCAAGGTACATCATTTTGATAGTCTGACATTGGCACCATAACCTGCAACAGCTTTAAGAGCGCGGAGCCTCTCTTTATACTGACGATAGAGTCAGTATGGTGCCACCATACAGCGGCACCTCAAGGTCAAGGTATGTGAATCTGTTTACATAGTCAAGCTGGGAGCTATCAGACAGTTGCATCTTGCAAACAGCTCCTCCCTGCCTGGGTGGGCGCCGATATAGTATTTCTGTTTTCTCTGCTGAGATGACTAAACCTAGGTCCTGACATGAGTCTAATACAGAGTTAAGAGTGAACTGCGTGTTAGCTTACCCAGTGGTGAGTATCATTATATCATCAGCATAGCTAATGATGTGGACGTTGGGTTTGCTCGGTACAGAGTTTAACAGCGTGTTTACTAAGATATTAAATAAGGGAGGACTGAGAACACCTCCCGGTGGAGTACCTAGTTCGAAGTCTCTTGTAACACTCCTATGACCTTGTATAAATACAGATGACTTCCTGTTGGATAAGTAACCCCTGATCCAACAAAGAAACCGACCACCAATATTCTTTCTTGAAAGCTCACTCAAGATAACATGTCTTGACAATCTGTGTGTATGACTGCATTTTGAGTGTTTTGTGCAATCACATATGCGAATGCCTGTTGTATGGCAAACAGCTCAGTTTGGGTTGATGATACTAGTCCTCCCAGTCTCCAATATGCCTGTACGCTGGTCGTGCAAAGAGCAGCGCCAGCACTCTCATTTTCTGTGTCCACCGATCCGTCTGTGAAGATGTGGGTGGCTCCTGCTACTGCTATGCTATACATTTGCTGTTCTATTATCCGCCTTAGGATTGTCGGATCATAGGCAGCCTTTTTCATTGGGAGATTTTCTATTACTAATTTGAAAGTAGGCTCTTCCCACGGCGCGGAAGGAGTGTAATTTGGGTGTGGATGATCACCCTCTCTATCAAGAATCATGCTTTTTAAATGTAGTCTGTTTAGGACTTTTCCTGCTCTTGCAACCCAAGAGTTTCCATTGTTTTGGCCTAGTCCAACCACCAAAGCCTGCCGTACTGGGATTGGATCAGAAGAAATAATTATCTTACTGATAATTGTAGCTGTCCTTTGTGATATTCTTTCTTGTAGAGAGGGCAAACCCGTCTCCAGTCTAAGAGTTTCAAGCCTGGTCCACATGGGGGCTCCCAGTGCGGCTCTCATAGCATTGTTTTGGGCAACTTCAAGCTTTTTCCACTGTTGATGTGATAGATTTGTGAGTGCAGGTGCGGCATAATCGATCACTGATCTGACTGCCTGCACATAGTATGTGCGAAGGACTTGCAGATTGGCTCCTCCAGAAAGGGAGGTTAGCGACCTGAGGATTGCCGTCCGAACCGCAGTTCGCTCTCTCAAGTAAGTGACCTCAGCATTAAAATTCATGTGTGTGTCCAGGATGATTCCTAGATACTGATAGGTGTCGACCCATTCTATTGGTTGACCCTGTACTGTGAGTTGAATGTTGGGCTTCGCTATTTTTATGGGCATGGCCTTTGACTTTGAGGGGTTGAGTTTGATCCCAATCTGTTTTGCCTCTTTACTGATGCAGTCTAAGCATTTGGGTGCAAGGCGCGCCGCATCCCTTCCTTTTATGATGATGACAAAGTCGTCCGCGTAGTTTAGCAGCCTGCAGTGATGTAGGAGTTTCAACTTCATTATACTTTCCATTAAACAGTTGAAGAGAAGAGGGCTGAGAATACCTCATGTCTTTTGTACTCAGAGACTGTGCCATGAAGTTTTACTCTTGCTTCTCTGTTTATGAGACAGTTTTTTGTCCAGGAGAGCAGGTTGCCTCTGACCTCTTTGTCAATGAGGCAGCAGAGAATAGCTGGGGCGCTAGCCAGTTCAAAGGCTTTTTCGAGGTCCAGGAATATCAGCATTCCTGGTCTGTCATTCAAGTGGGCTAACAGAGTTGTAATACATTCCACTGTGCCAACCCCTCTTCTATAGGCATACATATCATGGTGCAGTTTAGGCATTTTCCACTCCAGTCTGTTGAGTGCCATTCTGTCAGCGGTCTTGGCTGCACAGCTTTGGAGAGAGATGGGCCCGGGATTAGCTGGATCTTTGGGTTTTGGGATCGGCACTATGTCTGCTCTATTCCAAGCAGAAGGTCTAGTTTGAGAAGTCCAGGCTAAATTAATTAACCTTAGGTATGCAGCGTCTCCCTCTGGGCCGAGGTTTCTAATAATTTTATAGGTTATTTTGTCGGCTCCAGGGGATGTATCCTTGGAGTTTTTCTTAGCCCGATTGAGCTCATCCAGTGTGAAGGGGGCATTAGTCTCAGAGACTTCTTCACATGCTGTAAGGATTCTGTGCCACCTTTCTTCCTCTAGTCCGGTCAGGCAGATACCAGGGAGGTTGCTATAAATAGTGAAACTGAAGCCAAATAAATCCCCAGGGTCAGGTGAAGTGTTTGCCAGGGTGCTTAAAGAATGCAAAGAGGAGCTTTGCGAGCCATTGTGATCCATAATTAACAAATCATTAGAGTCAGGCAGAGTGCCAGATTCGTGGAAGGTTGCTAATGTGGTAATAACTTTTAAGAAAGGAGATAGATTATATGCGTCAAACTATCGGCAAATTAGCCTAACGTCTATTGTGGGAAGTTACTTGAATAGATAACTGCAAAAAAAATTCGTCTTCATCTTACCTTGAGGTTACCTTGAGGTGCTTCTGGGGCTTAGCGTCCCCTCGGCCCGGTCGTCCACCAGGCCTCCTGGTTGCTGGACTGATCAACCAGGCTGTTGGACGCGGCTGCTCGCAGCCTGACGTATGAGTCACAGCCTGGTTGATCAGGTATCCTTTGGAGGTGCTTATCCAGTTCTCTCTTGAACACTGTGAGGGGTCGGCCAGTTATGCCCCTTATGTGTAGCAGAAGCGTGTTGAACAGTCTCGGACCTCTGATAAGAACATAAGAACAAAGGTAACTGCAGAAGGCCTATTGGCCCATACGAGGCAGCTCCTATTCTATAACCACCCAATCCCACTCATATACTTGTCCAACCCGTGCTTGAAACAATCAAGGGACCCCACCTCCACAATGTTACGCGGCAATTGGTTCCACAAATCAACAACCCTGTTACTGAACCAGTATTTACCCAAGTCTTTCCTAAATCTAAACTTATCCAATTTATATCCATTGTTTCGTGTTCTGTCCTGTGTTGATACTTTTAATACCCTATTAATATCCCCCCGGTTATGTCCATTCATCCACTTGTAAACCTCAATCATGTCACCCCTAACTCTTCGCCTTTCCAGTGAATGCAACTTAAGCTTTGTTAATCTTTCTTCATATGAAAGATTTCTAATTTGGGGAATTAACTTAGTCATCCTACGCTGGACACGTTCAAGTGAATTTATATCCATTCTATAATATGGCGACCAAAACTGGACTGCATAATCTAAATGGGGCCTAACTAGAGCAAGATATAGCTTGAGAACCACACCAGGTGTCTTGTTACTAACGCTGCGATTAATAAATCCAAGTGTCCGATTTGCCTTATTACGAACATTTATGCATTGATCCTTTTGTTTTAAATTCTTACTAATCATAACTCCCAGATCCCTTTCGCAATCCGACTTCGCAATCACAACACCATCTAGCTCGTATCTTGTAACTCTATCATCATTACCTAACCTCAGAACTTTACATTTATCAGCATTAAACTGCATCTGCCAATCCTTTGACCATTTCAAAACCCTATCTAGATCAACTTGAAGTGATAGTGAGTCCTCCTCCGAATTAATTTCCCTTCCGATTTTCGTATCATCGGCAAATTTGCAAATGTTGCTACTCAAACCTGAATCTAAATCATTTATATATATTATAAACAACAGAGGTCCCAGGACAGAGCCTTGAGGCACTCCACTTACAACATTTTCCCACTCTGACTTGATTCCATTTATACTAACTCTCTGTTTCCTTTGGTATAGCCATGCCCTAATCCAGCTTAATATAGCACCCCCAATACCATGAGACTCTATTTTTTTAATCAGTCTTTCATGTGGCACTGTATCAAAAGCTTTGCTAAAGTCAAGGTATACAACATCGCAATCCTTACCACTATCAACTGCCTCAACAATGCTAGAATAAAAAGATAACAAATTTGTTAAACATGAACGGCCATTTATAAAACCATGTTGCGACTCAATTATTAATTTATGTTTTTCAAGATGAAGACGAATTTTATTTGCTATTATAGATTCGAGTAACTTTCCCACAATAGACGTTAGGCTAATTGGTCGATAGTTAGACGCAAGTGATCTATCTCCTTTCTTAAAAACTGGTATCACATTAGCAACTTTCCAAAACTCTGGCACTCTGCCTGACTCTATTGATTTATTAAATATGGTTGACAGTGGGTCACAAAGCTCCTCTTTGCATTCTTTAAGCACCCTAGCAAACACTTCATCCGGCCCTGGGGATTTGTTTGGTTTGAGTTTTACTATTTGTTTAAGAACATCCTCCCTGGTAACTGCTAAACTCGTCAACCTGTCCTCGTCCCCACCCACATAGACTTGTTCGGCTGAAGGCATATTGTTAAGTTCCTCTTTAGTAAATACAGATACAAAATATTTATTAAAAATACTACTCATCTCTTCATCACTATCTGTTATTTGACCTGTCTCAGTTTTTAATGGACCTATCCTTTCCCTAGTCTTAGTACGATATAACTGAAAAAAACCTTTAGGATTTGTCTTTGCTTGCCCTGCTATGCGAACTTCATAGTTTCTTTTTGCTTTCCTTATCTCTTTTTTAACATTTCTAACCAGTTGTACGAATTCCTGTTCTAAAGTGACCTCCCCATTTTTAATCCTTTTGTACCAAGCTCTCTTTTTACCTATAAGGTTCTTCAAATTCTTTGTTATCCACTTTGGGTCATTAGTATACGATCTATTCAATTTGTACGGTATACTACGTTCCTGTGCTTTGTTTAGAATATTCTTAAATAAGTTATATATTGAATCCACATCGAAATCCCCATTTAAGTCACCTATCGCTGGGTTCATGTCTCGCTCCAAGACCGGCCCACACCCCATACCCAAGCCTTTCCAATCAATTTGACCCAAAAAATTTCTTAGGCTATTAAAATCAGCTTTTCGAAAATCTGGCACTTTAACAGAATTTTCTCCTACTGGTCTATTCCATTCTATGCTAAATCTGATTTCTTTGTGATCACTGCTCCCTAGCTCACTCCCTATTTCGATGTCATTAATTTGCGTTTCCCTGTTAGTTAACACTAAATCTAAAATATTATTTTCCCGTGTTGGTTCCTTAATGTGTTGCGTAAGAAAGCAATCGTCAATTAATTCTAGAAAATCTTCTGCTTCACTATTCCCTGTTTTGTTCAACCAGTTTATTCCGCTAAAATTAAAGTCACCCATGACATAAATACTGTTAGATCTAGATGCTCTAGATATTTCATCCCATAGATGCTTTGCTTCCATTCTGTCTAAATTTGGTGGCCTATATATTACTCCTATTATAATATTATTAGCTTTTTCGTTTAATTCAATCCAAATAGTTTCTGTGTGTGGCTCTGTTTTGATTCCCTCTTTGAGACTACATTTCAAATTGTCCCTAACATATATGGCTACTCCACCTCCTCGTCTAATATATCTATCTGTGTGAAATAGTTTAAATCCATATATTTGATATTCAGCTAATAGTTCTCTATTTTCTACATTCATCCACGTTTCGGTAAGTGCAATAATATCTATTTTTTCTGTGCAGACAAGAGCATTTAATTCGTTAATTTTATTTCTTAGACTTCTACTGTTAGTGTAATATACCCTAAGTGAATTGTTATTTTGCGGACCTTCTCTTTCCCTGATCGTTTTGCCAATTCCTTTCTCCCACAAACACATACTTTTATTACCTCCTTCCTCCAAATCAATTCCCATACCTCTATCTACTAACAGTTTAAACCCAAACAAACACCTCTAACCACTTCTTCTAACGAGTTCGCAACAGCAACAACCCCAGCTCTCGATAGATGCACCCCATCACGAGCATACATTTCATTTCTTCCATAGAAGTGTTCCCAGTTGTCTATGAAAGATATTGCATTTGATTTGCAATATCTTTCCAGCCGGCAATTGACACCAAGTGCCCTCGATATCCATTCATTTCCCACTCCCTTTCTTGGAAGAATGCCACATATGATCGGGATTCCTCCCTTGCTCCTAACTAACTCTATGGCTGTTTTATACCTCTGAATCAGTTCCTCACTCCTGACTCGACCAACATCATTTCCTCCCACGCTAATGCAAATAATGGGATTGTTCCCATTACCAGCCATAATATCATTCATGTTGTTTATAATATCACCAATGCCAGCTCCGGGATAGCAAACCCTTAACCTGTTCCCCCTATCTCTAGCACAAAACGTTCTATCCAAATACCTTATCTGGGAATCTCCCACAACTAATGTTTGCTTAGGTACTTCCTTTACTTTCTGAGGGGCCTGCGCTTCCTTTCTCTTCGTTGCTTTCCCTTTTGCGCGATCCACAGTCTCTCCACAGCACTCGTCCTCCAAAACGTCAAATGAATTTGAAGTTGCTATGGCGTTTGAAGGCGGCTTTATCAAAGTCTTCTTAAGGCCCCTGTCTTTCGCAACTCTCCAAGACGAGGTCCCTTTACTGCTGGTCTCCTCCTTCGTTACTTCTCGTTGTTTTTTAAGCTGACGCACCTCCTCTCGCAGAGAGTCCAACTCTGTCCTCAGGGCTCCCACTAGAGTCACCAGGTCCTTCACTACAACTTCCATATTGCTATGATAATATAACAACACTCAGGAGCTCCGGTTAACATAACCTCTCACTGTGACTTCACCTGACCGACTGATGTTGATAGAGTTCTCTCTCAGAGTACCTGTTGCACCTCTGCTTTTCAACGGGGCTATTCTGCACATCCTGCCATGTCTTCTGGTCTCATGTGATGTTATTTCTGTGTGCAGGTTTGGGACCAGCCCCTCTAATATTTTCCACGTGTAAATTATTATGTATCTCTCCCGCCTGCGCTCAAGGCAGTACAGTTTTAGGCTCTTTAGTCGGTCCCAATAGTTTAGATGTTGAAAAACACAAATTAATAAATGAGTCGCAACATGGTTTTACAAATGGCCGTTCATGTTTAACAAATTTGTTATCTTTTTATTCTAGCATAGTTGAGGCAGTTGATAGTGATAAGGATTGTGATGTTGTGTATCTTGACTTTAGCAAAGCTTTTGATACAGTGCCACATGAAAGACTGATTAAAAAGATAGAGGCTCATGGTATTGGGGGTGCTATATTAAACTGGATTAGGGCATGGCTATACCAAAGGAAACAGAGAGTTAGTATAAATGGAGTCAAGTCAGAGTGGGAAAATGTTGTAAGTGGAGTGCCTCAAGGCTCTGTCCTGAGACCTCTGTTGTTTATAATATATATAAATGATTTAGATTCAGGTTTGAGTAGCAACATTTGCAAATTTGCCGATGATACGAAAATCGGTAGGGAAATTAATTCGGAGGAGGACTCACTATCACTTCAAGTTGATCTAGATAGGGTTTTGAAATGGTCAAAGGATTGGCAGATGCAGTTTAATGCTGATAAATGTAAAGTTCTGAGGTTAGGTAATGATGATAGAGTTACAAGATACGAGCTAGATGGTGTTGAGATTGCGAAGTCGGATTGCGAAAGGTATCTGGGAGTTATGATTAGTAAGAATTTAAAACAAAAGGATCAATGCATAAATGTTCATATTAAGGCAAATCGGACACTTGGATTTATTAATCGCAGCGTTAGTAACAAGACACCTGGTGTGGTTCTCAAGCTATATCTTGCTCTAGTTAGGCCCCATTTAGATTTTGCAGTTCAGTTTTGGTCGCCATATTATAGAATGGATATAAATTCACTTGAACGTGTCCAGCGTAGGCTGACTAAGTTAATTCCCCAAATTAGAAATCTTTCATATAAAGAAAAATTAACAAAGCTTAAGTTGCATTCACTGGAAAGGCGAAGTGTAAGGGGCGACATGATAGAGGTTTACAAGTGGGTGAATGGACATAACAAAGGGGATATTAATAGGTATTAAAAGTATCAACACAAGACAGAACACGAAACAATGGGTATAAATTGGATAAGTTTAGATTTAGGAAAGACTTGGGTAAATACTGGTTCAGTAACAGGGTTGTTGATTTGTGGAACCAATTGCCGCATAACATTGTGGAGGTGAAGTCCCTCGATTGTTTCAAGCGCGGGTTGGACAAGTATATGAGTGGGATTGGGTGGTTATAAATAGGAGCGGCCTCGTGTGGGCCAACAGGCCTTCTGCAGTTGCCTTTGTTCTTATGTTCTCCTCCGAATTAATTTCCCTACCGATTTTCGTATCATCGGCAAATTTGCAAATGTTGCTACTCAAACCTGAATCTAAATCATTTATATATATATATTATAAACAACAGAGGTCCCAGGACAGAGCCCTGAGGCACTCCACTTACAACATTTTCCCACTCTGACTTGACTCCATTTATAAGAACATAAGAACAAAGGCAACTGCAGAAGGCCTATTGGCCCATACGAGGCAGCTCCTATTTACAACCACCCAATCCCACTCATATACATGTCCAACCCATGCTTGAAACAATCGAGGGACCCCACCTCCACAATGTTACGTCGCAATTGGTCCACAAATCAACAACCCTGTTACTGAACCAGTATTTACCCAAGTCTTTCCTAAATCTATACTTATCCAATTTATACCCATTGTTTCGTGTTCTGTCTTGTGTTGATACTTTTAATACCCTATTAATATCCTCTTTGTTATGTCCATTCACCCACTTGTAAACCTCTATCATGTCACCCCTAACTCTTCGCCTTTCCAGTGAATACAACTTAAGCTTTGTTAATTTTTCTTTATATGAAAGATTTCTAATTTGGGGAATTAACTTAGTCATCCTACGCTGGACACGTTCAAGTGAATTTATATCCATTCTATAATATGGCGACCAAAACTGAACTGCATAATCTAAATGGGGCCTAACTAGTGCAAGATATAGCTTGAGAACCACACCAGGTGTCTTGTTACTAACGCTGCGATTAATAAATCCAAGTGTCCGATTTGCCTTATTACGAACATTTATGCATTGATCCTTTTGTTTTAAATTCTTACTAATCATAACTCCCAGATCCCTTTCGCAATTTGACTTCGCATTCTCAACACCATCTAGCTCGTATCTTGTAACCCTATCATCATTACCTAACCTCAGAACATTACATTTATCAGCATTTAGCTGCATCTGCCAATCCTTTGACCATTTCAAAACCCTATCATTCATTTCTTGAAAAACATAAATTAATAATTGAGTCGCAACATGGTTTTATAAATGGCCGTTCATGTTTAACAAATTTGTTATCTTTTTATTCTAGCATTGTTGAGGCAGTTGATAGTGGTAAGGATTGCGATGTTGTATACCTTGACTTTAGCAAAGCTTTTGATACAGTGCCACATGTAAGACTGATTAAAAAAATAGAGTCTCATGGTATTGGGGGTGCTATATTAAGCTGGATTAGGGCATGGCTATACCAAAGGAAACAGAGAGTTAGTATAAATGGAATCAAGTCAGAGTGGGAAAATGTTGTAAGTGGAGTGCCTCAAGGCTCTGTCCTGGGACCTCTGTTGTTTATAATATATATAAATGATTTAGATTCAGGTTTGAGTAGCAACATTTGCAAATTTGCCGATGATACGAAAATCGGTAGGGAAATTAATTCGGAGGAGGACTCACTATCACTTCAAGTTGATCTAGATAGGGTTTTGAAATGGTCAAAGGATTGGCAGATGCAGTTTAATGCTGATAAATGTAAAGTTCTGAGGTTAGGTAATGATGATAGAGTTACAAGATACGAGCTAGATGGTAGTGTGATTGCGAAGTCGGATTGCGAAAGGGATCTGGGAGTTATGATTAGTAAGAATTTAAAACAAAAGGATCAATGCATAAATGTTCGTAATAAGGCAAATCGGACACTTGGATTTATTAATCGCAGCGTTAGTAACAAGACACCTGGTGTGGTTCTCAAGCTATATCTTGCTCTAGTTAGGCCCCATTTAGATTATGCAGTTCAGTTTTGGTCGCCATATTATAGAATGGATATAAATTCACTTGAACGTGTCCAGCGTAGGATGACTAAGTTAATTCCCCAAATTAGAAATCTTTCATATGAAGAAAGATTAACAAAGCTTAAGTTGCATTCACTGGAAAGGCGAAGAGTTAGGGGTGACATGATAGAGGTTTACAAGTGGATGAATGGACATAACCGGGGGGATATTAATAGGGTATTAAAAGTATCAACACAGGACAGAACACGAAACAATGGATATAAATTGGATAAGTTTAGATTTAGGAAAGACTTGGGTAAATACTGGTTCAGTAACAGGGTTGTTGATTTGTGGAACCAATTGCCGCGTAACATTGTGGAGGTGGGGTCCCTCGATTGTTTCAAGCACGGGTTGGACAAGTATATGAGTGGGATTGGGTGGTTATAGAATAGGAGCTGCCTCGTATGGGCCAATAGGCCTTCTGCAGTTACCTTTGTTCTTATGTTCTTATGTTCTATCTAGATCAACTTGAAGTGATAGTGACAACTCCGAAATAATTTCCTTACCGATTTTCGTATCATCGGCAAATTTGCAAATGTTGCTACTCAAACCTGAATCTAAATCATTTATATATATTATAAACAACAGAGGTCCCAGGACAGAGCCCTGAGGCACCCCACTTACAACATTTTCCCACTCTGACTTGATTCCATTTATACTAACTCTCTGTTTCCTTTGGTATAGCCATGCTCTAATCCAGCTTAATATAGCACCCCCGATACCATGAGACTCTATCTTTTTAATGAGTCTTTCATGTGGCACTATATCAAAAGCTTTGCTAAAGTCAAGGTACACAACATCGCAATCCTTACCACTATCAACTGCCTCAACAATGCTAGAATAAAAAGATAACAAATTTGTTAAACATGAACGGCCATTTATAAAACCATGTTGCGACTCAATTATTAATTTATGTTTTTCAAGATGAAGACGAATTTTATTTGCTATTATAGATTCGAGTAACTTTCCCACAATAGACGTTAGGCTAATTGGTCGATAGTTAGACGCAAGTGATCTATCTCCTTTCTTAAAAACTGGTATCACATTAGCAACTTTCCAAAACTCTGGCACTCTGCCTGACTCTATTGATTTATTAAATATGGTTGACAGTGGGTCACAAAGCTCCTCTTTGCATTCTTTAAGCACCCTGGCATACACTTCATCCGGCCCTGGGGATTTGTTTGGTTTGAGTTTTACTATTTGTTTAAGAACATCCTCCCTGGTAACTGCTAAACTCGTCAGCCTGTCCTCATCCCCACCCACATAGACTTGTTCGACTGAAGGCATATTGTTAAGTTCCTCTTTAGTAAATACAGATACAAAATATTTATTAAAAATACTACTCATCTCTTCATCACTATCTGTTATTTGACCTGTCTCAGTTTTTAATGGACCTATCCTTCCCCTAGTCTTAGTACGATATAACTGAAAAAACCCTTTAGGATTTGTCTTTGCTTGCCCTGCTATGCGAACTTCATAGTTTCTTTTTGCTTTCCTTATCTCTGTTTTAACATTTCTAACCAGTTGTACGAATTCCTGTTTTAAAGTGGCCTCCCTATTTTTAATCCTTTTGTACCAAGCTCTCTTTTTACCTATAAGGTTCTTCAAATTCTTTGTTATCCACTTTGGGTCATTAGTATTCGATCTATTCAATTTGTATGGTATACTACGTTCCTGTGCTTTGTTTAGAATATTCTTAAATAAGTTATATATTGAATCCACATCGAAATCCCCATTTACGTCACCTATCGCTGGGTTCATGTCTCGCTCCCAGACCGGCCCCCACCCCATACCCAAGACTTTCATAAGAACATAAGAACATAAGAACAAAGGTAACTGCAGAAGGCCTATTGGCCCATACGAGGCAGCTCCTATTCTATAACCACCCAATCCCACTCATATACTTGTCCAACCCGTGCTTGAAACAATCGAGGGACCCCACCTCCACAATGTTACGCGGCAATTGGTTCCACAAATCAACAACCCTGTTACTGAACCAGTATTTACCCAAGTCTTTCCTAAATCTAAACTTATCCAATTTATATCCATTGTTTCGTGTTCTGTCCTGTGTTGATACTTTTAATACCCTATTAATATCCCCCCGGTTATGTCCATTCATCCACTTGTAAACCTCTATCATGTCACCCCTAACTCTTCGCCTTTCCAGTGAATGCAACTTAAGCTTTGTTAATCTTTCTTCATATGAAAGATTTCTAATTTGGGGAATTAACTTAGTCATCCTACGCTGGACACGTTCAAGTGAATTTATATCCATTCTATAATATGGCGACCAAAACTGAACTGCATAATCTAAATGGGGCCTAACTAGAGCAAGATATAGCTTGAGAACCACACCAGGTGTCTTGTTACTAACGCTGCGATTAATAAATCCAAGTGTCCGATTTGCCTTATTACGAACATTTATGCATTGATCCTTTTGTTTTAAATTCTTACTAATCATAACTCCCAGATCCCTTTCGCAATCCGACTTCGCAATCACAACACCATCTAGCTCGTATCTTGTAACTCTATCATCATTACCTAACCTCAGAACTTTACATTTATCAGCATTAAACTGCATCTGCCAATCCTTTGACCATTTCAAAACCCTATCTAGATCAACTTGAAGTGATAGTGAGTCCTCCTCCGAATTAATTTCCCTACCGATTTTCGTATCATCGGCAAATTTGCAAATGTTGCTACTCAAACCTGAATCTAAATCATTTATATATATTATAAACAACAGAGGTCCCAGGACAGATCCTTGAGGCACTCCACTTACAACATTTTCCCACTCTGACTTGATTCCATTTATACTAACTCTCTGTTTCCTTTGGTATAGCCATGCCCTAATCCAGCTTAATATAGCACCCCCAATACCATGAGACTCTATCTTTTTAATCAGTCTTTCATGTGGCACTGTATCAAAAGCTTTGCTAAAGTCAAGGTATACAACATCGCAATCCTTACCACTATCAACTGCCTCAACAATGCTAGAATAAAAAGATAACAAATTTGTTAAACATGAACGGCCATTTATAAAACCATGTTGCGACTCAATTATTAATTTATGTTTTTCAAGATGAAGACGAATTTTATTTGCTATTATAGATTCGAGTAACTTTCCCACAATAGACGTTAGGCTAATTGGTCGATAGTTAGACGCAAGTGATCTATCTCCTTTCTTAAAAACTGGTATCACATTAGCAACTTTCCAAAACTCTGGCACTCTGCCTGACTCTATTGATTTATTAAATATGGTTGACAGTGGGTCACAAAGCTCCTCTTTGCATTCTTTAAGCACCCTGGCAAACACTTCATCTGGCCCTGGGGATTTGTTTGGTTTGAGTTTTACTATTTGTTTAAGAACATCCTCCCTGGTAACTGCTAAACTCGTCAACCTGTCCTCGTCCCCACCCACATAGACTTGTTCGGCTGAAGGCATATTGTTAAGTTCCTCTTTAGTAAATACAGATACAAAATATTTATTAAAAATACTACTCATCTCTTCATCACTATCTGTTATTTGACCTAACATAAGAACATAAGAACATAAGAACAAAGGTAACTGCAGAAGGCCTATTGGCCCATACGAGGCAGCTCCTATTCTATAACCACCCAATCCCACTCATATACTTGTCCAACCCGTGCTTGAAACAATCGAGGGACCCCACCTCCACAATGTTACGCGGCAATTGGTTCCACAAATCAACAACCCTGTTACTGAACCAGTATTTACCCAAGTCTTTCCTAAATCTAAACTTATCCAATTTATATCCATTGTTTCGTGTTCTGTCCTGTGTTGATACTTTTAATACCCTATTAATATCCCCCCGGTTATGTCCATTCATCCACTTGTAAACCTCTATCATGTCACCCCTAACTCTTCGCCTTTCCAGTGAATGCAACTTAAGCTTTGTTAATCTTTCTTCATATGAAAGATTTCTAATTTGGGGAATTAACTTAGTCATCCTACGCTGGACACGTTCAAGTGAATTTATATCCATTCTATAATATGGCGACCAAAACTGAACTGCATAATCTAAATGGGGCCTAACTAGAGCAAGATATAGCTTGAGAACCACACCAGGTGTCTTGTTACTAACGCTGCGATTAATAAATCCAAGTGTCCGATTTGCCTTATTACGAACATTTATGCATTGATCCTTTTGTTTTAAATTCTTACTAATCATAACTCCCAGATCCCTTTCGCAATCCGACTTCGCAATCACAACACCATCTAGCTCGTATCTTGTAACTCTATCATCATTACCTAACCTCAGAACTTTACATTTATCAGCATTAAACTGCATCTGCCAATCCTTTGACCATTTCAAAACCCTATCTAGATCAACTTGAAGTGATAGTGAGTCCTCCTCCGAATTAATTTCCCTACCGATTTTCGTATCATCGGCAAATTTGCAAATGTTGCTACTCAAACCTGAATCTAAATCATTTATATATATTATAAACAACAGAGGTCCCAGGACAGAGCCTTGAGGCACTCCACTTACAACATTTTCCCACTCTGACTTGATTCCATTTATACTAACTCTCTGTTTCCTTTGGTATAGCCATGCCCTAATCCAGCTTAATATAGCACCCCCAATACCATGAGACTCTATTTTTTTAATCAGTCTTTCATGTGGCACTGTATCAAAAGCTTTGCTAAAGTCAAGGTATACAACATCGCAATCCTTACCACTATCAACTGCCTCAACAATGCTAGAATAAAAAGATAACAAATTTGTTAAACATGAACGGCCATTTATAAAACCATGTTGCGACTCAATTATTAATTTATGTTTTTCAAGATGAAGACGAATTTTATTTGCTATTATAGATTCGAGTAACTTTCCCACAATAGACGTTAGGCTAATTGGTCGATAGTTAGACGCAAGTGATCTATCTCCTTTCTTAAAAACTGGTATCACATTAGCAACTTTCCAAAACTCTGGCACTCTGCCTGACTCTATTGATTTATTAAATATGGTTGACAGTGGGTCACAAAGCTCCTCTTTGCATTCTTTAAGCACCCTAGCAAACACTTCATCCGGCCCTGGGGATTTGTTTGGTTTGAGTTTTACTATTTGTTTAAGAACATCCTCCCTGGTAACTGCTAAACTCGTCAACCTGTCCTCGTCCCCACCCACATAGACTTGTTCGGCTGAAGGCATATTGTTAAGTTCCTCTTTAGTAAATACAGATACAAAATATTTATTAAAAATACTACTCATCTCTTCATCACTATCTGTTATTTGACCTGTCTCAGTTTTTAAAGGACCTATCCTTTCCCTAGTCTTAGTACGATATAACTGAAAAAACCCTTTAGGATTTGTCTTTGCTTGCCCTGCTATGCGAACTTCATAGTTTCTTTTTGCTTTCCTTATCTCTTTTTTAACATTTCTAACCAGTTGTACGAATTCCTGTTCTAAAGTGACCTCCCCATTTTTAATCCTTTTGTACCAAGCTCTCTTTTTACCTATAAGGTTCTTCAAATTCTTTGTTATCCACTTTGGGTCATTAGTATACGATCTATTCAATTTGTATGGTATACTACGTTCCTGTGCTTTGTTTAGAATATTCTTAAATAAGTTATATATTGAATCCACATCGAAATCCCCATTTAAGTCACCTATCGCTGGGTTCATGTCTCGCTCCAAGACCGGCCCACACCCCATACCCAAGCCTTTCCAATCAATTTGACCCAAAAAATTTCTTAGGCTATTAAAATCAGCTTTTCGAAAATCTGGCACTTTAACAGAATTTTCTCCTACTGGTCTATTCCATTCTATGCTAAATCTGATTTCTTTGTGATCACTGCTCCCTAGCTCACTCCCTATTTCGATGTCATTAATTTGCGTTTCCCTGTTAGTTAACACTAAATCTAAAATATTATTTTCCCGTGTTGGTTCCTTAATGTGTTGCGTAAGAAAGCAATCGTCAATTAATTCTAGAAAATCTTCTGCTTCACTATTCCCTGTTTTGTTCAACCAGTTTATTCCGCTAAAATTAAAGTCACCCATGACATAAATACTGTTAGATCTAGATGCTCTAGATATTTCATCCCATAGATGCTTTGCTTCCATTCTGTCTAAATTTGGTGGCCTATATATTACTCCTATTATAATATTATTAGCTTTTTCGTTTAATTCAATCCAAATAGTTTCTGTGTGTGGCTCTGTTTTGATTCCCTCTTTGAGACTACATTTCAAATTGTCCCTAACATATATGGCTACTCCACCTCCTCGTCTAATATATCTATCTGTGTGAAATAGTTTAAATCCATATATTTGATATTCAGCTAATAGTTCTCTATTTTCTACATTCATCCACGTTTCGGTAAGTGCAATAATATCTATTTTTTCTGTGCAGACAAGAGCATTTAATTCGTTAGTTTTATTTCTTAGACTTCTACTGTTAGTGTAATATACCCTAAGTGAATTGTTATTTTGCGGACCTTCTCTTTCCCTGATCGTTTTGCCAATTCCTTTCTCCCACAAACACATACTTTTATTACCTCCTTCCTCCAAATCAATTCCCATACCTCTATCTACTAACAGTTTAAACCCAAACAAACACCTCTAACCACTTCTTCTAGCGAGTTCGCAACAGCAACAACCCCAGCTCTCGATAGATGCACCCCATCACGAGCATACATTTCATTTCTTCCATAGAAGTGTTCCCAGTTGTCTATGAAAGATATTGCATTTGATTTGCAATATCTTTCCAGCCGGCAATTGACACCAAGTGCCCTCGATATCCATTCATTTCCCACTCCCTTTCTTGGAAGAATGCCACATATGATCGGGATTCCTCCCTTGCTCCTAACTAACTCTATGGCTGTTTTATACCTCTGAATCAGTTCCTCACTCCTGACTCGACCAACATCATTTCCTCCCACGCTAATGCAAATAATGGGATTGTTCCCATTACCAGCCATAATATCATTCATGTTGTTTATAATATCACCAATGCCAGCTCCGGGATAGCAAACCCTTAACCTGTTCCCCCTATCTCTAGCACAAAACGTTCTATCCAAATACCTTATCTGGGAATCTCCCACAACTAATGTTTGCTTAGGTACTTCCTTTACTTTCTGAGGGGCCTGCGCTTCCTTTCTCTTCGTTGCTTTCCCTTTTGCGCGATCCACAGTCTCTCCACAGCACTCGTCCTCCAAAACGTCAAATGAATTTGAAGTTGCTATGGCGTTTGAAGGCGGCTTTATCAAAGTCTTCTTAAGGCCCCTGTCTTTCGCAACTCTCCAAGACGAGGTCCCTTTACTGCTGGTCTCCTCCTTCGTTACTTCTCGTTGTTTTTTAAGCTGACGCACCTCCTCCCGCAGAGAGTCCAACTCTGTCCTCAGGGCTCCCACTAGAGTCACCAGGTCCTTCACTACAACTTCCATATTGCTATGATAATATAACAACACTCAGGAGCTCCGGTTAACACAACCTCTCACTGTGACTTCACCTGACCGACCTGTCTCAGTTTTTAATGGACCTATCCTTTCCCTAGTCTTAGTACGATATAACTGAAAAAACCCTTTAGGATTTGTCTTTGCTTGCCCTGCTATGCGAACTTCATAGTTTCTTTTTGCTTTCCTTATCTCTTTTTTAACATTTCTAACCAGTTGTACGAATTCCTGTTCTAAAGTGACCTCCCCATTTTTAATCCTTTTGTACCAAGCTCTCTTTTTACCTATAAGGTTCTTCAAATTCTTTGTTATCCACTTTGGGTCATTAGTATTCGATCTATTCAATTTGTATGGTATACTACGTTCCTGTGCTTTGTTTAGAATATTCTTAAATAAGTTATATATTGAATCCACATCGAAATCCCCATTTAAGTCACCTATCGCTGGGTTCATGTCTCGCTCCAAGACCGGCCCACACCCCATACCCAAGACTTTCCAATCAATTTGACCCAAAAAATTTCTTAGGCTATTAAAATCAGCTTTTCAAAAATCTGGCACTTTAACAGAATTTTCTCCTACTGGTCTATTCCATTCTATGCTAAATCTGATTTCTTTGTGATCACTGCTCCCTAGCTCACTCCCTATTTCGATGTCATTAATTTGCGTTTCCCTGTTAGTTAACACTAAATCTAAAATATTATTTTCCCGTGTTGGTTCCTTAATGTGTTGCGTAAGAAAGCAATCGTCAATTAATTCTAGAAAATCTTCTGCTTCACTATTCCCTGTTTTGTTCAACCAGTTTATTCCGCTAAAATTAAAGTCACCCATGACATAAATACTGTTAGATCTAGATGCTCTAGATATTTCATCCCATAGATGCTTTGCTTCCATTCTGTCTAAATTTGGTGGCCTATATATTACTCCTATTATAATATTATTAGCTTTTTCGTTTAATTCAATCCAAATAGTTTCTGTGTGTGGCTCTGTTTTGATTCCCTCTTTGAGACTACATTTCAAATTGTCCCTAACATATATGGCTACTCCACCTCCTCGTCTAATATATCTATCTGTGTGAAATAGTTTAAATTCATTTATTTGATATTCAGCTAATAGATCTCTATTTTCTACATTCATCCACGTTTCGGTAAGTGCAATAATATCTATTTTTTTCTATGCAGACAAGAGCATTTAATTCGTTAATTTTATTTCTTAGACTTCTACTATTAGTGTAATATACCCTAAGTGAATTGTTATTTTGAGGCCCTTCTCTTTCCCTGATCATTTTGCCAATTCCTTTCTCCCACAAACACATATTTTTATTACCTCCTTCCTCCAAATAAATTCCCATACCACTATCTACTAACAGTTTAAACCAAAACAAATGCCTCTAACCGCTGATTCCAACGAGTTCGCAACAGCAACAACCCCAGCCCTCGATAGATGCACCCCATCACGAGCATACATTTCATTTTTTCCTTAGAAGTGTTCCCAGTTGTCTATGAAAGATATTGCATTTGATTTGCAATATCTTTCCAGCCGGCAATTGACACCAAGTGCCCTCGACAACCATTCATTCCCAACACTCTTTCTCGGAAGAATGCCACATATGATCGGGATTCCTCCCTTGCTCCTAACTAATTCTATGGCTTTGTTAAATTTCTTTATCAGTTCCTCACTCCTAACTCGTCCAACATCATTACCCCCCGCACTAATACAAATAATGGGTTTGTTCCCATTTCCCGTCATAATATCTTTCATGTCGTCAACAATATCTCCAATTCCAGCTCCAGGATAGCAGACCCTTAATTAACCTGTTCCCCTTATCTCTGGCACAAAACGTCCTGTCTAAATACCTCACCTGGGAATCTCGATAGTTATATTATCATAGCAACCATTATCTCCCACAACCAAAATTCGTTTAGGTTCCTCCTTAACTTTCTGAGCACTTTGAGGGGCCTGTGCTTCATTGCTCTTCGTTGATTTCCGTTTCGAGTGAACTGCAGGCTCACCACTGCACTCGTCTTCCAACACGGCAAATGAATTTGACGTCCTGAGGGCGTCCGTAGGCGGCCTTGTCAAGGTCTTCTTAAGATCCCTGTCTTTAATGACTTTCCACGACGAGGTCTTGTTAATATTGGTCTCCTCCTTCGTTTCCTCCCTATGTTTCAGTTGTCGTACCTCCTCTCGTAGGGAATCCATCTCTGCTCTCAGAGTTCCAACTAGATTCAGCAATTCCTACACTAATCCTTCCATTATTGCTATAATAATGTTACTACAATCGGAGCTCCAGCTAACACAACCTCTCACTGCGACTGCACCTGACAGACTGGGACCAGGAACTGGTCCCAGTTTTTGACCAGAACTGGTCAGACTACCAGGGAGTCTGGTAGGGATGTAATTGTATCTGTGATTCTGGTATGCAAGTGATTCTTTCGGCCAGTTCCACACATTCTCTGTGTTCCACGTATTGAGGCAACTTTTATGTAGGTCTAAAAAAATTATTTGAACTTCCTCCTAAGCCATTTTCCTTTTGTGCCACTTTTCATGTGGCTCTCTTCTGTCTCTCCCAGAAACTTCATACATTTACACTGTATTATTTGTATGTAAGTATATATATTAATATAATCATGTATTTTTCGCATTTTTATATAATGTGTTCTTCGTAATTTATTGATATCTGTCTGTTAAGCTTATTTTTAGTCAAAGTTTTTGCTGCATTATTATTGCTAAGTCTTTCCTTTGTCCTTCTAATGTTCCTGAATGCATTCAAGTATAGACCCTGAACTGAATCTCTTATCAACTGCCTATAACAATCATCCCTTTAATGATAATTGTAAGTTTATACAGCAAACCTTGCCAACAAGGTTTAGTCAAATAACCATAATGTATGTCTAGTTAACATCAATACCTGGTCTCTCTCTCTCTCTAAGGACTTACCTTAGTGTCTTTTTCTTGCTGTTGTGACGGCTACTTTATTGTGTTCTTTAAAGGTAAGGTTTTCCGACATACGTACACTCAAATCCTTTACATTGCCTTGTTGCTATGATATGTCGGTGCCTTATTGCAAACACTAAAACTGCCAATTCTCCTTAGTAATTTTTTGTTGTTCTTACTGAGACCTGTTTGAAGTTTGACATTGCCCAGCTATATAATATTCCCAATTATTCAGCTACCCACAACTATAGACCTAACCAGAGAAGTGGTGGTACAGCAATTTATTACTATTAGGAATTACCTTACCTTGAGGTTACCTTGATGTGTTTGCAGGGCTTAGCGTCCCAGCGGCGCGATCGTCGACCAGACCTCCTGGTTGCTGGTCTGGTCAACCAGGCTGTTGGACGCGGCTGCTCGTAGCCTGACGTGCGAATCACAGCCTGGTTGATCAGGTATACTTTGGAGGTGCTTATCCAGTTCTCTCTTGAACACTGTGATGGGTCGGCCAGTTATGCCCCTTATGTGTAGTGGAAGCGTGTTGAACAGTCTCGGGCCTCTGATGTTGATAGAGTTCTCTCTCAGAGTACCTGTTGCACCTCTGCTTTTCAACAGGGGTATTCTGCACATCCTGCCATGCCTTCTGGTCTCATGTGATGTTATTTCTGTGGGCAGGTTTGGCACCAGCCCCTCTACTATTTCCCACGTGCAAATTATTATGTATCTTTCCCGCCTGTGGTCAAGGGAATACAGATTTAGGCTCTTTAGTCGGTCCCAGTAGTTTAGATATTTTACTGAGTGGATTCTAGGAGTAAAGGATCTCTGCACGCTCTCCAGGTCAGCAATTTCTCCAGCTTTGAAAGGGGCTGTCATTGTGCAGCAGTACTCCACTCTAGAGAGCACAAGCGTTTTGAAAAGTATCATCATCGGTATAGCATCTCTAGTGTGAAAAGTTCTTGTTATTCAACCTGTCATTTTTCGTGCTGTTGTGACGGCTACTTTATTGTGTTCTTTAAAAGTAAGGTCTTCCGACATGAGTACACTCAAATCCTTTATATTGCCTTTTCGTTCTATGTTATGATTTGACTGAGTTTTGTACGTGGTTTCCGTTTATATATTTTAATTTTTTCTGAGGCGTATGAGCTGGAACTTATTTTCGTTAAACACCTTATTATCTTCTGCAGCCCATAGAAAGACCTGATTTACATCTGATTGGAGGTTTGCCGTGTCCTCTATGTTGTCTACTCTGTTGAAAATCCTAGTGTCATCTGCGAAGGATGATACAGTGCTAAAGATTGTGTCCTTGTCTATATCCGAAATGAGGATGAGAAAAAGTACTGGAGCAAGCACAGTACTCTGGGGGACTGAGCTCTTCACGGTTGATGGACCAGATTATATTTTGTTGATTATTGCACATTGGGTTCTGTTAGTCAGGAAATTGTAGATCCATCTGGCTATTTTTCCGGCAATTCCTTCTGAACGCCTTTTATATTCAATAACACCATAGTCACATTTGTCAAAGGCTTCTGCGAAATCTGTGTAAATTATATCATTGTTTTGTTTGTTTTCCCTGGCATCTAATGCCATGTCATAGTGATCCAGCCACTGTGACAAGCAAGAGCGCCCTGTCCTGAAACCACGTTGTCCGGGGTTATGGAGATGCTGTGATTCAATAAATTTGGTGATCTTACTTCTTAGCACTCTCTCAAAGATTTTTATGATGTGCGATGTTAGTTCTATTGGTCTGTAAGTTTTATCCTCTGCCTTATTTCCTCCTTTATGGAGTGGTGCTATTTCTGCTGTTTTTAGTATGTCAGGGATAACGCCAGTATCTAGGCTTTGAAACCAAAGAATGCGATAGTGTTTTTTTTTACAGTTCTTGATGAATATGGAGTTCCAAGAATCAGGGCCTGGTGCAGAGTGCATAGGCATACTGTTTATGGCTTCTTCAGAATCCAGTGAAGAAAGGGTGACATCTGATGTATGATTTAATATTGGTATTATATCCATGAAAAATTTATTTGGGTTATCAATCTTTAGTGTATTTAGTGGCTCGCTGAAAACAGAGTCGTACTGCTTCCTCAGTAACTCGTTCATTTCTTTGTTGTCATCGGTGAAAGTTCCATCTCCTTTTCGCAGGGGCCCGATACTAGACGTTGTTTTTTATCTTGATTTTGCATTAGGAGAAAAAATATTTCGGATTTCTTTCTATTTCACTGATGGCTTTTTGCTCTCTTTGCCTCTCTTGGGTTTTGTATAATTCTTGTAGCTTGAGTTCAATTGTTTCTATTTCTCTACCAAACCTTCTTCACCGTTCTTGAGGACGCTCTGCGACTCAAGTTGTTCCGCGATTCGTTTTCTTCGCCTATAGAGGGAACAACGTTCCCGTTCCAATCTGTATCTCTTCCTCTTTTTTCTTAGGGGTATGTGGCTTGAACATTTTTCTAGTATTTACTGATCTTATTTTTTCCACGCACTGGTTCAGGTTTACATTTTCTAGCTGTTCTTCCAGTTTATTTCTATGAAGTCCTGGTTTATTTGCTCCCAGTTTATCTGTTTATTATTGAAGTTGAATTTGCTGATATCTCCTCCACCGGGAATCGGGACTGGTTTTAAAGCTCTATTCCCCATGCTTGTCAGAGCTTCAATTAAGTTGTGATCGGAGTAACAGGTATTTGTAATCATTATGTTCCTGATCAATTCCTCATTATTGGTGAAAATGAGGTCTTGCGTGTTCTCCTCCTTAGTTGGTTCTACTATTTGCTGGTTTAAGGCAAACCTGTCGCACATCCGTAGCAGGTCAGTTGCATGTGCCTGTTCATTTAGGCTACTTCCTGGTATTCTTTCTGATATTACTGTATTAGCCAGGTGCTTCCATTTCAGGTGCCGTAGGTTGAAGTCCCCAAGCAGGATAATGTTTGGGACTTGATTTGTGAGGTTTTCCAAGCAAATTTCTGAGGGTTTACCTCCGGTGACTTATATACAAGGACCTACATTTAGGATCTCTATTTTGATCATCAGCACTTTCACCATATCATTTGTGGTGTTTAGCAGCTCAGTACAGATGAGTGTGTCTTTGATGTAGAGGATGACCCCACCCTGAAGCCGGTGTTTCCTATCACATCTGAAAAGGCTGTACTCTGAGATCCTTATTTCACCATCATAGTAGACCTTTGTGTAAGTTTCCTTTAGGGCTGTAAACACTGCATTTGCCTCAGGAAGGAGACCATCTATAAAATGAACTCTGTTAGATTTGCGTGTTTTTTTACCCTGGATGTTGGCAAATATAAATGATGTTATCGTGTTTGTGGAAGTGCTGGATGTTTTACTTGGTGTTAGTGAAACCATCATCATGGAGAAATGTTATCAAACAGAGAACCATGGAGAGTATATATTTTCCTAGTTCAAAATGAAGTGCCTAAACACCAACGTAACTTTAGGAACAGTCTACAGAATTCCTAACACTGATGTAAATGAAATAAACTCCACTCTTATAAAATATTATGAGGAAAAAGCTTAACAAAAATCCATTATTATTAACTGGATTTAATATTGGATTCAATATTCAATAGACTTCAATATTGATCTCTGCCATCCTGATAACCCACTGGTTGCCAGCTTCTTTATTACGGTCTGCTTCAGCCAGTAAACGGGTTCTTTCCACTTAATGGGCCTTAGAGCATCTTCTTCTATGATTCCACCCCAAGTCAATAGTAAGTTATCAAAAATTGGCGGTAATAAGTAATTGTGCATGGAATAAAGGGGGAGGGGGAGTAAACAAGACGACATAACACCTTCAGCAATATATTATCTATCGAAGTATAACTACACTTATGTACACAGCGTCTCTAATATATTTGCAGTGTTCTTCAAATCGTGGTGTGTCCACTATCTTCAAGTATACGTCTTCCAGGCTCAATGGTAATCACCGGCGAGTTCACCTTACTCGACATGGGCCAGTCCCACACTGTACTGTCACAATGTCCATAAACTCCATATCTGCTCTCCAGAAACACACTGGCAGAGGGGTTCCACAACATACTGACAGGGGTCACAAATAATATATCCAAGGGTTACCATTAACACCCTGGCAGTGTCTACTCGCTAGCAGCACTTTTTAGCAGACGGCCAATACTGTCGTCTTTTAACTCCATTTGGCCAAATCCCAGGTACGTCGGTCCACACAACACTGCCTAAGTACAACAGCTAACACACGATCTACTACCGACGGCATGTGAGATGATGCCTATTGTGGATGGCAGTAATACAAGTGACATCAGTCAGAAAGCACTGCCCTAACAACAAATAAATGCTGCGAGAGCAGCTTTTACTTTAAGCCTGAAATAGGTTGCGTAGAGCCGCCACCAGAATCAAAATCCTAGGCACTATTATCCACGGGGGTCGTGGAGCTCCTGTAACCGCTGAAGGCGGTTCTAAGGGTTGCTTTTGGGATTCTCACACCAAATTAATATTGGTGTGTGTGGCTATGAAATTGGTCCAAGTTCTGAAGTATCCAAAACAACATATATATATATTCCACTTGAAGTGTAAGGCAGAGTCCAATACCGGGGACAAGTTTATTGGAAGGTGTTGACGAAAAGACATTTGTCATTTGGTAACAATAACATTTATTCACAAAACATAATAATAACAATACAAGGCAACAATAGTTTATCGTTACGTTAAAGTCCGTAGTGACACGGTGCAATACTCTGTAATTAGCCAGTTTAGTCGAACTCTAGTTCAGACTGCTCGCGGGTTTTCAATCATGACCTAACTGAAACAGTGGGTGACCACTCAGACGCAAGTTTTTTTTTAATTTATAAAAGTACACTATACACAATAAAAAAGATACAAAGCCTGACAAAGTACATAGTAAAGAACCAAAAGAACTCTTAAGACAACAAACATTATGCAGAAACAAATGCAAGAGCATGATGACACTTTTTTTTTGCACAAGAATACAACATAAAAAAGAAATCCAATCATGCATAACACAAGATCCACATGAGTGTACACAGAGAACACAAAGGCTCACACAGAGCAGCTACACATAACAAGCCAGCACAAAAAAAAAAAAAATAACACAAGGGAAAAAATACATGAAGCATGACGGATAAAAGTACCCAAAAGGGCCACACACACAAGGCATAAGCCCACACAAACAGGAGCACAGCCCCGGAGCACGCAGGAACCGGTGGAACAAATTAAAAGATACACACGCATACACATAACAACACAAGGATCTGCGCACACAGGAGTCGGACGCAACAAAACGCCCACACACACAAACAAAAAAACATCGGAACACGCAGGATCCGGCAAAGGAACACAAAACACACACAGACCCAAACAACAATGACACACACGCAAGGAGCAATATAAAAACACAGCGCAGGCAAACACACAACTCATCGCCGAGGAAGCCCTCAGGGGGCAGGGGGAATGCACACAACCCAAACGCCCAAATGACCCAACAAGCCCTCCCCCCAAATCCACCGACACCACACCAAGACACTAATCAAACCTCCGACCCCCCACCAACCCCAAAGCATCACCCTGAACATACGCGTCAGTGAACCAATCAGCAAACCTCACCAGAAAAGCACGCCGCAACCACCACCATGTGAAACGCAAACGCCCCCGCAGAAAACCCAGAATCCGGCGAACCCCATAGCCTTCCAAATGCCCACCCTACACGCAAAACACATAATCCGCAATCAGACACTCATTCCGAAGCCGCCCGGAGCCCTGAGGAAACGAAAGAAACAGGAACCGTAAAACATCCCCCCGAAACTTGGGCCCACAGAACACCGCAATCACATCCTGCAACCAAGCAACTAAACCCTATACCCTCTCACGTAAATAAAACACATGTAACTGCATCTCAACCAATCCACAATGTGCACACGTCGTGGAAAAACGCAACCCAAGCATACACAAACGATCATTCGATGGCAAGGACTCGTGCAGCATACAAAAGAGAAACTCCCGCTGCTGCGGAGCCAAATGCCGCCCACCCAAGACCGACTAAATCCCCCCTCCCCCCAATCCCAGCATGGAAACAAACCCTCAACCCGATGGCTCACACGACGAAGGAGAGCCCCATAAACCCCCTGACACGACAGGGACAAAAACCCAGGAACACGACAGAGCTCCCGCAGAATCCCAACCGCCCACAAATACATAGCAGGTGTACAAAAGGCGACCTCACACCCAGCCCTTAACTCAAGCAAGTAGCTAAACCGAACTGAATAGAAATAAACCCCAAGCGCACCGAGGCCTCCACCCACCCCCAAATACTGACGCAACGACACCCAAAACAAAGCCAATGCCTTGGTAAAAACATCAGGGATGCCAACACCCCCCCCCCCTCCTCCACCCGCAAAACCATGGAGGAGCGATGAACCGGATGATACTTCCCACACCACACATACCGATAGACTCTGCACTCCAACCCATGAGCACGCCGCCGATCCAGAGGGAAGCACCGAGCCAAAAACCACACCCTCGAAAGAACTTTACTAGTAACAACAATCGCCCGCTGATAAACCGTCAATGGACGCGAGGATAACAAACCAACCGCCACCTCAACCGACCGAGACACCGCATCCCAATTCCACTCCAAAGATTGGGCATACGGGCTAAACCAAGTAATACTGAGAACCCAAAGCGACCTGACCACCGCGGAAACCACGACCCCGCCCACACTGAACGGAAGGCCCTGCTCCCCAGCCCCATCAGGCAGGACTTATTCCTATTAACAAGGGCCCCAGTGGCCAGCTCAAAACGCCGAACACGGTCCTTAACCGCAACCACAGAGCCATCGGTCGCCACAAACAGAACCATATCGTCAGCATACCCACAGATCGGTAAACAGAGACCAGCAGGCAGCCTCGGAGGAACCACCAAAGTACAGGACTTAACCGCACGAAACAAAGGCTCCTGAAAAAGAACATAAAGGAGCATAGATAAGGGACAACCCTGCCTCACTGAACGGCGAACGGCAAAAGGGGCACTAAAAAACCATTAATGCACACACGACTATGACAGCGGGCATACAACATACGTACCCAAGAAAGAAACAACGGAGGAAACCCGAACCTCTCCATAGCCTGCAACACAAAGCCCATCGACACACGGTCGAATGCTTTCGACCAATCTAAGCTGAGCATCGCTGCAGGCAGGTGAAGCTCAGAGGCACACAGAAGCACATCACGTAAAAGAGCATTGCAATGAAGCAAAGACCTACCCGGAACGGCACAAAATTGTTCAACCGAAACCACAGAACCAATAAGATCCCGACACTGACCCGCCAGCAACTTCGAGACAACCTTATAATCAACATTTAACAGGGTGATCGGCCTCCAATTTGACAGAAAACGCAAATCACCTGGCTTCGGAAGCAACCTCAAAACCCCATCATAATGGGACGCGGGTAAAGAACAGGTCTGGAAACAAAATCGCACCACCTCCAAAAAAAGCCTCCCCAATCACATCCCAGAACATAACATAAAATTCCACAGGGAGCCAATCCGAGCCAGGCACTCTGCTGGAACGGAAAGACCGCACCACACCCCAAAGCTCAGCCGACGACACGTCCCTCACCAAAGCGGAACAACCCGCAGCCGACAAACCAGGCGAGCAGTGATGCAAAAAGAAAGCAGCCAAATCCTCATCCACACCTACCTCCCCATACAGCGCCCCTAATTCCTGCTGCACATGCAACATGACCCCATCCGTGTTAAACAAAACAGAACCGTCCGGACGCTGGAGACCGGTGAAAAGAACTGAGTCCCAAAGGGCTTTCTCCTTCCGCAAAAGAAAAGGAGAAAGCCGTTCACCAGACACACGCTCGTCAACAAGAGCCTGCACCCGAACCCCTTCTGCCAACTCGCCCAGCAAACCACAAATGCGCTCCTTACACACAGAAATAGGATCGAAACAATCAGCCCCACTATTTAGCAACACATACAACCGAGTCAACTGCGCCTGAAGAAAGCGCAACAAACCAAACCTCGCAACCACAACAAAAAAGGACTTGCATTCCACCTTGCACCACTCCCACCTGTCCAACACAGACGAAAACTCGCACTTGCGAGCAACAAGCCCCACCCACCACCCACGAAACGCCTCACGCACCCAAGGACAATGCAACAATCGACAATTCAACTTCCACCAACCCCTCCCCACACGAACCTGACTACGAACCGCAACACGCACCACAACCAAACAATGATCAGAAAAGGCAACAGGAACCGTACGAAATGCAAAAACAGAGCCCTCCCGCCCATGAATATAAAAACGATCCAGCTTGGAACACGCCCCTCGCAAAGCAAAGGTGAATTCCAAATCGTTCCCAAACATGAGACCAGCATCACGAAACCCACAACTCTGTAAGGTGGAGACTAATGCCTGAGAAACATTCTGCGGATGCGCACTATTGCAATCCCGTGCTTGAGTGACAATTAAAATTGCCCCCAAAAACCATGTCCCTTGTGTCATGACACAAGAAGTGTAACAGCCCACCAGCCGTAGACCCCCCCTCACTTAATGGGAGGACCTTTGTCAGAGGAACGATCCCGTGCCGCCCGCTTACGACGGGGCTGGTCCGACATCGCGACCGGGGAAGGCCCTCTAGAGCCACGAGAGGACCGCAGCGCCTCCGGAGCAGCAGCAAACACGTCGGATGCACGGCCACCAGACGAAGGAGCAACACCACATGAAGGGCCCGCAGGATTGCCACTCCCACCTACACACGATGGAGCAGCTTCCACAGATGTACCCGTCTCCATGGCAGCAACATCTGAAGCCCAATGAACCTACGCAGTGACGACGTGCACAGGAAGCGAGGGCGCCGCATCAGACACCAACGAGCCAGGTGTGTCAAACTGCTGAACAGCCGGAGTAGAACCAGTCGAATCAGAAGGCACCAAGGACGGGAAGGGGCCACAGGGGACAATCACGGTCTCCGCAACATCTGGCTTGGGCCCCCCCAACCCCCAAGGTGGGAAAATCACCCTCCTGGAAGAAAGCTGGATCCCCCATCTCGGAAGCAGTGTAACCGGCCGCAAAATGCCCTCGCAAGTCACACCGAAAACAGGTGCGTGGTTGATCCTCATAGAAAACCCGCATGTTAAAGCCGTAGAACTTGACCAGAGAAGGAATATCACGTGTCAAGCGCATGCCAAGGGTCCGCACATTGGTCCTCAAGCCCGACAGGCGGCCTGAGTGGAGGCAGGTTATACGGTGAGTGAACACAGTACCGTACCAAGAGAAGCAGGTACAAAGGACCTCCTCAGGAAAGTCCAAGGGAACTACATAGATGCTGACAAACGTCGACGCCACTGTTACGGACCCGGATCCAGCGTCCGAGCACGGAGCAGTGACCACCGCGCCATCTGTGGGTCAGCTCCCGAAACCCCCCTCCAATCGGACGACGACACCTGGTGAGGATGGCGTGTACTGGCCACAAGGGCCAGTTTCCAGTCCCGTTCAGCACTCTACACCGCCGCTGCTGACCTTTGGTGAGGTGGTGCTCAGACTACAACGCCATCTATGAAGTGGATGTGTCGGGCGTTTGTGTCTGAGCCTGTAAGTGAGGTGCCTTAGTGTGTCCCAGTTATTGATGACGTGTCTGCTTACAGAGTCGACCTGGGACTACTGTGATGGGAGTTGAGTCAGTCTACCCGAGGCAGCCGTCTCCGAACCTTGAGCTTTGCTGCAGCAGTTGCGAAGTCGTCCCCCCCCCGGAAGAACACTGTGGTGTGTTAGCCTGCCAGTGGAGTGGCAGTAAGAGCCCAGCAAACACAAATCATCTACACAACGTTCGCCTATCTCTTCCCATAGGTGTGGGAATGATTTGCATTGAGAATGGTGCAGGAGAGCCTTTGAGAAACTTTTACTCAAAAAATCCAAACACAAAGGTTTAATTATAAATTGTTTTTCTACAATTATTTTCTTCCAAATGTAAAACAAATAGTTTTTACATGTTTAAATATAAAATTTATGGTGTTTTTTTGTAAAATTCATTAATAAATTGTGAATGATATATATTGGCTGAGTGAAACCTTTAAAATCCATTTAGTTATAATATGAACAGAAAAAAGTAGTTTTCCAAATTTTCTAAAAATCGCTCTTTTTAACACAATTTGACTCCTTATGCATTCCACTAAACACTAATATCATGTTTAAATATATAATTTATGTATTATTCCCTAAGATAATTTATATAAATTTTAAAAGTTGCTGGAAAGTGGTGAGAACGAATCTGAAAACGTTTTGTTGTCTTATATTGGCGTGTTCTTATTAACTAGAGTGAGTAAGAGTGAGCGAGAGTGGGTAAGAGTGAGTAAGAGTGAATGAAGGTGAGTGAGAGTGCCAGAGAGTGTGTAAGTGTGAGTAAGAGTGAGTATAAGTAAGAGTGACTGAGAGTGAGTAAGAGTGACAGAGTGAGTAAGAGTGAGAGTAAGAGTGACAGAATGAGTAAGAGTGAGAGTAAAGTGATTGAGAGTAAGGGTGAGTATGAGAGTAAGAGTGATTGAGAGTTAGAGTGAGAGTAAGAGTGATTGAGAGTTAGTGAGAGTAAGAGTGATTGAGAGTAAGAGTGATTGGGAGTAAGAGTGATTGAGAGTAAGAGTGATTGGGAGTAAGAGTGATTGGGAGTAGGAGTTAGAGTGAGAGTAGGAGTAAGAATGAGAATAAGAGTGATTGAGAGTAAGAGTGAGTAAGAGTAAGAATGAGAGTAAGAGTGATTGAGAGTAAGAGTGATTGAGAGTAAGAGTGATTGAGAGTAAGAGTGATTGGGAGTAAGAGTGATTGGGAGTAAGAGTAAGAGTGAGAGTAAGAATGAGAATAAGAGTGATTGAGAGTAAGAGTGATTGGGAGTAAGAGTAAGAGTAAGAATGAGAGTAGGAGTGATTGAGAGTAGGAGTGATTGGGAGTAGGAGTGATTGGGAGTAAGAGTGATTGAGAGTAAGAGTAATTGAGAGTAAGAGTATGAGAGTAAGAGTGAGAGAGTGAGTATGAATGGGTAAGGGTGACTGAGAGTGAGTAAGAATGACAGAGTAAGAGTGACAGAGAGTAAGAGTGACAGAGAGTAAGAGTGACAGAGAGTAAGAGTGACAGAGAGTAAGAGTGACAGAGTAAGAGTGACAGAGAGTAAGAGTGACAGAGAGTAAGAGTGACAGAGAGTAAGAGTGACAGAGTAAGAGTGACAGAGTAAGAGTGACAGAGAGTAAGAGTGACAGAGTAAGAGTGACAGAGAGTAAGAGTGACAGAGAGTAAGAGTGACAGAGTAAGAGTGACAGAGAGTAAGAGTGACAGAGAGTAAGAGTGACAGAGAGTAAGAGTGACAGAGTAAGAGTGACAGAGAGTAAGAATGACAGAGAGTAAGAGTGACAGAGAGTAAGAGTGACAGAGAGTAAGAGTGACAGAGAGTAAGAGTGACAGAGTAAGAGTGACAGAGTAAGAGTGACAGAGAGTAAGAGTGACAGAGAGTAAGAGTGACAGAGTAAGAGTGACAGAGAGTAAGAGTGACAGAGAGTAAGAGTGACAGAGTAAGAGTGACAGAGTGTAAGAGTGACAGAGTAAGAGTGACAGAGAGTAAGAGTGACAGAGAGTAAGAGTGACAGAGTAAGAGTGACAGAGAGTAAGAGTGACAGAGTAAGAGTGACAGAGTAAGAGTGACAGAGAGTAAGAGTGACAGAGAGTAAGAGTGACAGAGAGTAAGAGTGACAGAGAGTAAGAGTGACAGAGTAAGAGTGACAGAGTAAGAGTGACAGAGAGTAAGAGTGACAGAGAGTAAGAGTGACAGAGAGTAAGAGTGACAGAGTAAGAGTGACAGAGAGTAGGAGTGACAGAGTGTAAGAGTGACAGTAAGAGTGACAGAGAGTAAGAGTGACAGAGAGTAAGAGTGACAGAGAGTAAGAGTGACAGAGTAAGAGTGACAGAGTAAGAGAGTGAGAGTGATTATGAGAGAGTTAAGAGTGTGAGGTGTGTGAGTGTAGCAGGCCAGGGAGGCAGGATGTGTGGTCACAGGCGAGGCCTAGGCCTCGTGATCTCTAATGTTGGTTTTTATATATATGTGGGATTTTTTGTCCTGTTTCAAATTATAATTATTTAGCAGGAATGTAATAAGATATTGCACAGTATTAATGTGACAATAATATATGCATTATTTCCTTGATAATCAAACTTGTTGTTCAAAGATAATATACAATCTTTGAAGGAAACATTTTGAGAGCGCAAGCTGGCAACACTTTTCTGGTGGGTGAGAGAGACATATGGTTAGTTGTACTCAGACCTTCAGTGGAGAAGGGTGTGTCCCAGCTGGCCGCCACCAGCCGCCACCCGCCGCCACCCGTCGCCACCCACCGCCCACCACCAGCCGCCACCCGCCACCACCCGCCACCACCCACCACCAGCCGCCACCCACCACCAGCCGCCACCCGCCGCCACCCGCCACCCACCACCAACCGCCACCCGCCGCCACCCACCACCAGCCGCCACCTGCCACCACCCACCACCAGCCGCCACCCGCCGCCACCCGCCGCCACCCGCCACCACCCACCACCAGCCGCCACCCGCCACCACCCACCACCAGCCGCCACCCGCCACCAGCCACCGCCACCCACCACCGCCACTCACCACCCGCCGCCACCACCCACCACCAGCCGCCACCCGCCACCACCCACCACCAGCCGCCAGCCGCCACCCACCACCAGCCGCCACCCGCCGCCACCCGCCGCCACCCACCACCCGCCGCCACCCACCACCAGCCGCCACCCGCCGCCACCCACCACCAGCCGCCACCCGCCACCACCCACCACCAGCCGCCACCCGCCACCACCCACCACCAGCCGCCACCCGCCACCACCCACCACCAGCCGCCACCCGCCACCACCCACCACCAGCCGCCACCCGCCACCACCCACCACCAGCCGCCACCCGCCACCACCCACCACCAGCCGCCACCCGGCACCGCCACCACCCACCACCAGCCGCCACCACCCACCACCAGCCGCCACCCGCCACCAGCCACCGCCACCCGCCACCAGCCACCGCCACCCACCACCACCCGCCACCAGCCACCGCCACCCACCACCGCCACTCACCACCCGCCGCCACCACCCACCACCAGCCGCCACCCGCCACCCACCACCGCCACCAGCCGCCGCCGCCACCACCACCCACCACCACCGCCGCCACCACCCATCACCGCCGCCGCCGCCACCACCCACCACAGCCGCCGCCGACACCACCGCCACCACCCACCACAGCCGGCACCACCACCCACCACCACCACCCACCACCGCCGCCACCACCAGCCGCCACAAGCCGCCACCGCCCGCCACCGCCCGCCACCGCCCGCCACCGCCCGCCACCAGCCGCCATCACCACCACCACCAGCCGCCATCACCGCCACCAGCTGCCACCACCACCAGCCGCCATCACCACCACCACCAGCCGCCATCACCGCCACCAGCTGCCACCACCACCAGCCGCCATCACCACCACCACCACCACCAGCCGCCATCACCGCCACCAGCTGCCACCACCACCAGCCGCCACCACCACCACCACCAGCCGCCATCACCGCCACCAGCTGCCACCACCACCAGCCGCCATCACCGCCACCAGCTGCCACCACCACCAGCCGCCACCACCAGCCGCCACCACCGCCACCACCACCTGCCACCAGCCGCCACCACCGCCCGCTATCAGCAGTCACCGCCCGTTGCCACAGTCGCCACCGCAAGCCGCCACCGCCAGCCGCCACCAGCCCCCCCCACCGCCGATCGTCACCACCCACCACAGCCGCCGCCGCCCGCCACCGCCCGCCACCGCCCGCCACCACCCACCACAGCCGCCACCACCCACCACCACCCGCCGCCACCACCCACCACCACCCGCCGCCACCACCCACCACCACCAGCCGCCGCCGCCACCCACCACCACCAGCCGCCGCCGCCACCCACCACCCGCCGCCGCCGCCACCACCACCCACCACCGCCGCCGCCACCACCCACCACCACCAGCCGCCGCCGCCACCACCACCACCCACCACCACCGCCGCCACCACCAGCCGCCGCCACCGCCACCACCACCCACCACCACCGCCGCCACCACCCACCACCGCCAGCCGCCACCACTCATCACAGACCCCGCCACCGCCCGCCAGACACAGCCGCCAGTGTCCGCCACCGCCGTCACTGTCCGCCACCGCCCGCCAGACAGCCGCCAGTGTCCGCCACCGCCGTCACTGTCCGCCACCGCCGCCACTGTCCGCCACCGCCGTCACTGTCCGCCACCGCCGCCACTGTCCGCCACCGCCACCACTGTCCGCCCGCCGCCGCCACTGTCCGCCCGCCGCCGCCACTGTCCGCCCGCCGCCACCACTGTCCGCCCGCCGCCTCCACTGTCCGCCCGCCGCCTCCACTGTCCGCCCGCCGCCTCCACTGTCCGCCCGCCGCCTCCACTGTCCGCCCGCCGCCGCCACTGTCCGCCCGCCGCCGCCACTGTCCGCCCGCTGCCGCCACTGTCCGCCCGCCGCCGCCACTGTCCGCCCGCCGCCGCCACTGTCCGCCCGCCGCCTCCACTGTCCGCCCGCCGCCTCCACTGTCCGCCCGCCGCCTCCACTGTCCGCCCGCCGCCTCCACTGTCCGCCCGCCGCCTCCACTGTCCGCCCGCCGCCTCCACTGTCCGCCCGCCGCCTCCACTGTCCGCCCGCCGCCGCCACTGTTCGCCCGCCGCCGCCACTGTCCGCCCGCCGCCGCCACTGTCCGCCCGCCGCCGCCACTGTCCGCCCGCCGCCACTGTCCACCACCGCCGCCACGGTCCGCCCGCCGCCACTATCCGCCACAGCCGCCACTGTCCGCCCGCCGCCACTGTCCTCCCGCCGCCACTGTCCGCCCGCCGCCGCCCTGTCCGCCCGCCGCCACTATCCGCCACCGCCGCCACTGTCCGCCCGCCGCCACTGTCCGCCCGCCGCCACTATCCGCCACCGCCGCCACTGTCCGCCCGCCGCCACTGTCCGCCCGCCGCCACTGTCCGCCCGCCGCCACTGTCCGCCCGCCGCCACTGTCCTCCCGCCGCCACTGTCCGCCCGCCGCCGCCCTGTCCGCCCGCCGCCACTATCCGCCACCGCCGCCACTGTCCGCCCGCCGCCACTGTCCGCCCGCCGCCACTATCCGCCACCGCCGCCACTGTCCGCCCGACGCCACTGTCCGCCCGCCGCCACTGTCCGCCCGCCGCCACTGTCCGCCCGCCGCCACTGTCCGCCCGCCGCCACTGTCCGCCCGCCGCCACTGTCCGCCCGCCGCCACTGTCCGCCACCGCCGCCACTGTCCGCCACCGCCGCCACTGTCCGCCCGCCGCCACTGTCCGCCACCGCCGCTACTGTCCGCCCGCCGCCGCCACTGTCCGCCCGCCGCCGCCACTGTCCGCCCGCCGCCGCCACTGTCCGCCCGCCGCCGCCACTGTCCGCCCGCCGCCACTGTCCGCCCGCCGCCGCGACTGTCCGCCCGCCGCCGCCACTGCCCGCCCGCCGCCTCCACTGTCCGCCCGCCGCCTCCACTGTCCGCCCGCCGCCTCCACTGTCCGCCCGCCGCCTCCACTGTCCGCCCGCCGCCGCCACTGTCCGCCCGCCGCCGCCACTGTCCGCCCGCCGCCACTGTCCACCACCGCCGCCACGGTCCGCCCGCCGCCACTATCTGCCACAGCCGCCACTGTCCGCCCGCCGCCACTGTCCTCCCGCCGCCACTGTCCGCCCGCCGCCGCCCTGTCCGCCCGCCGCCACTATCCGCCACCGCCGCCACTGTCCGCCCGCCGCCACTGTCCGCCCGCCGCCACTATCCGCCGCCACTGTCCGCCCGCCGCCACTGTCCGCCCGCCGCCACTGTCCGCCCGCCGCCACTGTCCGCCCGCCGCCACTGTCCTCCCGCCGCCACTGTCCGCCCGCCGCCGCCCTGTCCGCCACCGCCGCCACTGTCCGCCCGCCGCCACTGTCCGCCCGCCACCACTATCCGCCACCGCCGCCACTGTCCGCCCGACGCCACTGTCCGCCCGCCGCCACTGTCCGCCCGCCGCCACTGTCCGCCCGCCGCCACTGTCCGCCACCGCCGCCACTGTCCGCCACCGCCGCCACTGTCCGCCACCGCCGCCACTGTCCGCCCGCCGCCACTGTCCGCCACCGCCGCTACTGTCCGCCCGCCGCCACTGTCCGCCCGCCGCCGCCACTGTCCGCCCGCCGCCACTGTCCGCCCGCCGCCACTATCCGCCACCGCCGCCACTCTCTGCCGTACAGCCTCCCCTCTCTCCGTTAGTAAATAATTATAATTGTTAGTAAATAATAAAAGAAATATAAATTATTAGATTTTTTTTACCCTTAAATTGGTTTTAATATTTAAATTGAAAATAATAATATAATATAAAATATAATAAAAATAATATAATATAAAATATAATTTAATTTCAAGAAATTTAACTTTAAACACAAAGATGTAAAAAGGGTTCAGATTATTGGCTCAAACCTTTCATAAGAGATTCATATTGGTATATGAATGGATTATGAATGACTCATGTTAGGAGTGTAAAGTTGCCACAACATCTCAAATTAGTGTTAGATACATATGTCTTGGTTATAAGTTTTGGAAACCTATTTAAGTCCACACACAATATCGTATCTGATACGATAAAACAAACGTTTCCAATACTTTCAAATACTTTCCAGATATGTTGTGGCAACCTAAAATTGTTTGCTGGGAGGTTTACCCGGGACCGACTGTTGGAGACGATCGTCCACTGGGGTATTGAGGACGGGAGAGTGATTTGTGGTGTCACACGAGGCTCCTGTCCAGGGCGTTCCCCTTATATCGTTCGTGTAGTGGCCTGACCAGCGTTGCGGGTCCGGAACCTGCCAGCAGAGCCCCTGCTGGATTTGTGGTTGACGGCCTCCACGGCGGTGCCCCCAGTGGACCTGTGTTTTGGCTGACCTGTGGCCAGGGTAGGCTCGACGTCTCAGAAGAATTCGTTGTGAGGCCACGAAGAAGCACCGAGGAATCGGCACCAAGATCGAGGATCCATAGTCTTCAGCAGAAGACTACAGTGTCAATCCCCTTGTATAGTGTTAATACCCCTCCCCCTGTGTACTCCTTTTATATCTTATTTATTTATTTGGTGATGGTAATTATAATATTAAGTTCATAACTTTCTTTCCCTACTCCCTTTAAGTTACTTGCGTCACGGATCACATCCCTTGATAGCCACTACTGGCTTGGGAACGGATATATATCTTCCTCTAACAACATCAGAGTAAGAACCCCGTTGCGTCCCGAGAGGGCCGTAACAGCCACACATCGGTCCGACACCTCCACAGTACCAGCAGAGCCCGGGAGCTGATGAGAACGCCCAGCAAAATTACTCACAAAGCGCTGATATGGACCAGGGGCAGAGAACTTGATCACCACTAGCTTCTCAGAGATCTTCTCAAGGCCGTAAACAGTGTGCAGGTCCAACCGGAAAACATCCAAAAGCGTCACTTCCACCAACGCCCAATCAGCAGCCGCCAAGAACTGCAATCCTGCGGAATCCACCCTCCGAATCAGCGTCACCGACGACGCCATAACGCCAGCTGCCCCCACAGGCTAGCCGGCACACCACACACCAACAACAGCGACCTGCTCGCACCAGACGTCAGCCAACAACTGAGAGAGCGCCAATGCCGTCACCGCACCCTGCAACGAGCAAGCAGCCAATCCACTCAGACGCAAGTAGCAGTTTGTAACGACTGCGGCAAAGCAATATAATAACAACACTAAAGACACAACAGACAGAACGGAGTTGACTGCTAGCAGCTGTGGAGTGAGGACGTTAACCGACCCTCCGTGGCTGTTGGAGTTGTTTGCTGTTTTGGTCGCCAGGTGGTGTGGGCGTCCCTGCCCTACCAGTTTTGTTGCCTGCCTGGCTGCATTGACGTGGCAGTTCTGACATGAAGGGGCCATCTTCCTCCTGTTCAGCGTGTGAACTCCGTGGGCCTGGAGTTCACTTGTAAGGCTGGTTATCCGACCATCGAGATGGTGATGTGTGACATGCTTCGTGTCTCAGTGGAAGCTGTTTACGGTGTGGAACTAGTTACGGCCCATCGGGTTGTTATTAAGTTCGTGGGGGAGGACGAGTACCGGGACTTCCTCCATCGGTACGGGGGGCGTACGTTGCCGTTGCCAGACGATGCCGGCTCTGTGGCGATTTCAGACCGCAGTGGTGCCCTGACTTATGTCAGTATCCATGGTGCGCCCCTGGAATTCCCTGATAACCCCCGGCGTTACTTCGGGGGGTTTGGTACTGTTGTCAGCGTGCGGGTGAACACGCTCTCCTCGGGGCGGTATGCTGGGAGGCGTACAAACATTCGCACGTTGGGGATGCGGTCGGATATACCTTCTTCTGTCCAGCTTATGGGGTACTACGTCCGGGTGTATTATGCCCGGCAGCCTCGTACCTGTTTCCGGTGTGGCCTGTTGGGGCATCAGGCTGCCGGGTGCTCTGCGGCCCCTGCTGCTCCTGTCAACTTGTTCCGCGACAAAGATTTCCCGCCGCTCCCTCTGGAGGCAGTCTCTGGTGATGTTGATGAGGAGGTGTGCGTCCCGTTTGCTGTTGCAGCTTCCCCGGCGGCGCCTGCCGTTCCTCTGGTTGTTGCCGTCCCTTCTCCGGTTCTTGAGGTACCGTCGGTTGGTCTGCCTGATCCTGTCGCTGTCCCAGCTGCTCCCGTGGGCCTTCCTGGAGCTCCCTGTGTGACGTCGCTGTCTTCTCCCTCGTCTTCTGATGCTGCGCCTGGCCCTGTGTCCGTGACTCGGGTCCCGGATGTGCTTGGTGCTGGGGTGGCTGTGAAGCCTCCTGCTGTGTGTGGCCCGGTTCCCCCTGTGGTAGAGGCTGCTGCTGTCCTGGCGTCGGTTCCTTCGGCTCGTGGTACCCGTGTTTCTGGGTCATTTACCGGCTCTGACGATATCCGGCCGGTGCCCAAACGTTACTGGCGTTCGTCTTCTGTCAGTCGTCTTCGACGTTGGGGACTTCAGTGACTGTGGGGCTTCGGATGTTGACAGTGTGGATACGGATGCGTCGATGTCTCCGCGGTTCGTGGTGGCGGAGGTCCATGTGCCTGCCGGTGCTGGTGCCTGTGTCTCGGACGTGACTTCGGTTCTTTCTCTGCCGGGGGACTCTCCACAGTGGGGGGTGGTGGCTTCCGCTGCCAGGGATGGTGTGGACTCTGGTGCTGGGCGTGGCCTGGTGGTGATGTTACGGAAGGATGCGCGCCGTCCGGGTTCCCTGCTGTCGTCTGGTGGTGTGCCCGGGGCCGCGGGTACCCCTGTGGTGCGGGTGGCCGTTGGGGCCCTAGGGGACGTGTTGCCGGCGTCTGTGATGCCACCGGGTCACTGGTCGAAGATTGCCGAGTTACTGCTGTCTGACGGACCGGAGTGCTTTCGTGGGGGGCAAGTTCCCTTCCTGTGGGGGCGAGTGGCGACTTCTCGCCTCATGAGTACTACCATCTGGGTCCCCAGTTTGCAGGTGTTTGTTGCCTCGGTTCCGGATGTTATGGCTTCCCCGGTGGATGGACGAGACCCTTGGCAATGAGTGCTCTGGGAGGCGTTTAATGTAAGGTTCCCGCGGGCCAAGTTCCCGGGCAAGTATGTGCTCTGATTTCCTGTGCATTTGCTCTGACATGCTGTGTGCCCTTCTGGCTGTTTGTTTGCCCTGTTCTATTATGTGCTTCTGCCTCTCCCTTTGTGCGTAGCTTTGCCGTGTGGCATATTAGTTTCTAGTGCTTGGCGTCACTCGTTTCGCGTTTTGGCTTGGCATTTCGCCTTTCCTGGCTTTGCGATTCACCCTTCATGGGTACGCCGGGGCGCATCCGATCCCACGATCGTCGTCGCCCCTAACTCAACAACAACAACAACAGACAGAACTGTCACAGAAACAGTCTTCTGTGCAACAAGTTAATTACGTTACAGCTCCCTTCCCTAGACGGAAGTCAAATCAATCGTTAAACATTACAATACTATGACAAACACAAGACAATTGATCTAATCAATTCAAATAAAAACAACAAGTGGAATTCAACTACGTTAATTAGCAACTCCAATTATGTTATTTACTCTCTCCTGGACAGTCAATCAAAAGCATGGTAATTTACGTTAAATCGAGATCTGTCAACACAAACAGTCAGGCAATCAACACTGCTTAACAAAGTTAATTATTCAAAATACCGGGTAAGTTAACACTCAGCTGATCACTTAGATCGCTTGACAACAAGAATTAGTCAACACGTTGCTAATTACAACACACTTCTCAAATTATGTTAATTTGTAACACTAATTACAGTTCACCGACTCTTTAATAATTAAATCACAATTAATATGACACCGGGGTCACATAGACCAACAAACACAGTAACAATACACATCACTAAACTCCTGTGCTAAAATGAACACAACACTGTCACTTAATAAATGACAAAATAAATCATACAGATAAAATAACTGAGTAATCACCCCCCTTAATTTACAATCAGGTTTTCTCTGGAACGAAAGAAAAGAAAACATACGTGGAATGATTATGCACAGTGACGGTATCTATTAAACCACACACAAAACACCCATTTACTATAAAACACAATAATAACAATATATAAAAAAATTAAAAGTGTAAATTACACACACTCGGGTCAATTTACAGTAATCACACACACAGACTTACTGTAATCGCCTAACTCACATGCTTCATCGACCTACGTAATCTCTTTCCGTTGCGGGCTACTGAGAAACGATAGGCTGTAAGGCTGACTTGAATTCAGCACAAGGAATATGCACTTCTTGATAATGATATAATATTTAATTAACGACGAGTGCCACTTAATATTAAGGACTAATGCCACATACAATATTTTAATTAAGTAAGCCACTTTGATAAGTGGCTTACTTTGAAACAATCTCTCATTAATATTCAGTAGACCTCTGCTGTTAATTGAGGAACAGGTACCAATCACGGACCGCACGTGGTAGCTCCCTTTGCACAGGATACACGTGTGGGGTGTGGAGTAGCATGACACACGGAGACCTGGGTGTCGAGCGAATGAGGTAGCCTCTGCGTCGTAAAGGCGATAATTGCTTGGTAATTGGATGGCGTGAGAACATGATGAGGGCATACATGCAACAGGTGTGGACAACGTGGTGGATGGGAAAATAATCTAAGTCACAACAGTCTGGAATTTCTCGTTATTAACTTGGATGTTGATTAAAACCAATGGGAATCGTATCCAAGATTCCTACCAACAGTTTACGAAACTTTATGTTGACGGATCTCTATTTATTACTTAGATGAACATGGATTAACACCCTACAGTCCTGTTGCTCTGTAGATGCACGTGTGGAGTTACTCTTCTATGTATCTCTATCTTGGTCAAATACATATATATATATATAATATATAGTATATATATATATATATATATATATATATATATATATATATATATATATATATATATATATATATATATATATATATATATATATATATGTCGTACCTAGTAGCCAGAACTCACTTTTCAGCCTACAATGCAAGGCCCGATTTGCCTAATAAGCCAAGTTTTCATGAATTAATATATTTTCTCTAATTTTTTCTTATGAAATGATAAAGCAACCCATTTCATTATGTAAGAGGTCAATTTTTTTTAATTGGAGTTAAAATTAACGTAGAAATATGACCGAACCTAACCAACCCTACCTAACCTAACCTAACCTATCTTTATAGGTTAGGTTCGGTTAGGTAGCCGAAAAAGTTAGGTTAGGTTAGGTTAGGTAGGTTAGGTAGTCGAAAAGCAATTAATTCATGAAAACTTGGCTTATTAGGCAAATCGGGCCTTGCATAGTATGCTCAGAAGTGAGTTCTGGCTACTAGGTACGACATATATATATATATATATATATATATATATATATATATATATATATATATATATATATATATATGTCGTACCTAGTAGCCAGAACGCACTTCTCAGCCTAATATGCAAGACCAAATTTGCCAAATAAGCCAAGTTTTCCTGAATTAATATATTTTCTCTAATTTTTTTCTTATGAAATGATAAAGCTACCCATTTCATTATGTATGAGGTCATTTTTTTTTATTGGAGTTAAAATTAACGTAGATATATGACCGAACCTAACCAACCCTACCTAACCTAACCTATCTTTATAGGTTAGGTTAGGTTAGGTAGCCGAAAAAGTTAGGTTAGGTTAGGTAGTCGAAAAACAATTAATTCATGAAAACTTGGCTTACTAGGCAAATTTGGCCTTGCATAGTAGGCTGAGAAGTGAGTTCTGGCTACTAGGTACGACATATATATATATATATATATATATATATATATATATATATATATATATATATATATATATATATATATATATATATATATATATGTCGTACCTAGTAGCCAGAACGCACTTCTCAGCCTACTATGCAAGGCCTGATTTGCCTAATAAGCCAAGTTTTCCTGAATTAATATATTTTCTCTGATTTTTTTCTTATGAAATGATAAAGCTACCCATTTCATTATGAATGTGGGCAATTTTTTTTATTGGAGTTAAAATTAAAGTAGATATATGACCGAACCTAACCAACCCTACCTAACCTAACCTAACCTATCTTTATAGTTTAGGTTTGGTTAGGTAGTCGAAAAAGTTAGGTTAGGTTACGTTAGGTAGGTTAGGTAGTCGAAAAAAAAGTAATTCATGAAATCTTGGCTTATTAGGCAAATCGGGCCTTGCATAGTAGGCTGAGAAGTGCGTTCTGGCTACTAGGTACGACATATATATATATATATATATATATATATATATATATATATATATATATATATATATATATATATATATAATATATAGTATACATATATATATATATATATATATATATATATATATATATATATATATATATATATATATATATATATATATATATATATATATATATATATATATATATATATATATATATATATATATAGTATACATATATATATAGTATACTGGCAGCAGGTTCTCTTTTAAACATGGCTCATTGAATATAACCGCATATTCTGTATTTACTATCTTCTGATTTAGGGCTTCTATCCCTCTAACTATTTTCTTAGCATCAGGGCTTAGCAGAAAGAGGAGTTCTCCAAAACTCATTTTCGTAATTTCAAGGTGAAGAACAAAGTGGATTACTATAGAATGTATTACACTTATTTATACAATTTGCACAACGTTTCGAACTTCCATGGTTCATTCTCAAGTAAAAAGAATTTTCAGAACTGGTTGATTTATACCCACACTGGGTCAGGTGATAAAACAAAAAAGATAAGAACATGGGGGATACTTAAGGGATAACTGGAGGATGAAGCACATAAGAACATAAGAATAAAGGTAACTGCGGAAGGCCTATTGGCCCATATGAGGCAGCCCCTATCTACATACAAAGATTAATCAGGAGTAATTGGACTGTTATGTTGAACAGTGTCTTCTGTGTTGGCATCGTTATGTTCTGGTCTTGTCCTTAATCTCATGGTGGGTAGAGTAAATAGTTCCGTGATTTGGGTGTTCATGGTAGGTTGTTCTATTCTTATGTGAATTGCTTCAAGAATTTGTAATCTTCTTGCATCTTGGGTTTTGTCTATTATACAGGTATTTTTGTTCAACATTTCTCTTGTTAGGGTGATGTCATGGGCTTGTCTCATGTGATTCCTGGGGGCACCGGATTGAAGATGACATGTCAAACCGCCTCGTCAGCTTGGTCGACGTCATACCTATGTACTTAGATTGAAGGTTACATCCTTCGTGGGGGCAAGTGTACATGTATACAACGCTTAACTGCTGTAGAGGGTTCTCCGTTGACTTCGGGCTGTTTTTGATAAGGAGTTCAGAAGTCTTCTTGGTTTTGTAGAATATGAACAGGTCTATGTTTTTGTTAATAGTAATGCTTTTTACTCCTTTACGGATTATTTCTTTCATTATTCTTTCCTCTTTTATATGTTCACTGTGCTTGGTTGATTTGTAATATAATTTTATTGGAGGTATTGTGGTTTCTGTTCTAGGTTCAGGATTATACCATTGGTCCAAGTGTCTTCTTATAGCAGCGTTTATTTCCGCATTGCTATATCTGTTGTTCACCAGTAGCTGAGTTACTCTTTCAAACTCTCTACTCACGTTGCTCCATTTGGAGCAGTGGGTAAGCGCTCGACAAATATAAGCATTGAGAACACTGGCTTTGTATCTTTGGGGACACTCACTTCTACCGTTCAGGCATAATCCTATGTTGGTGGGCTTAGTATATATGTTGGTGCTTAAAGAGGTTCCTGTTTTTGTTATTAGTACATCCAAGAATGGCAGACTGATATTTTCACTATTTTCATGTGTAAATCGGAGCTCCCTTACTGACTCTCTCTAGATGGCTTTTTAGATAAAATATATATATATATATATATATATATATATATATATATATATATATATATATATATGTATATATATGTATATATATATATATATATATGTATATATATGTATATATATATATATATATATATATATATATATATATATATATATGTATATATATATATATGTATATATATATATATATGTATATATATATATGTATATATATATATATATATGTATATATATATATGTATATATATATATATATATATATATGTATATATATATATGTATATATATATATGTATATATATATATATATGTATATATATATGTATATATATATATGTATATATATATATATATATATATATGTATATATATATATGTATATATATATGTATATATATATATATATATATATATGTATATATATATATATGTATATATATATATATGTATATATATATATATGTAAATATATATATATGTATATATATATATGTATATATATATATATATATGTATATATATATATATGTAAATATATATATATGTATATATATATATGTATATATATATATATATATATATATATATATATATATATATAAATATATATATATATATATATATATATATATATATATATATATATATATATATATATATATATATATATGTATGTATATGTATATGTATATATGTCGTACCTAGTAGCCAGAACGCACTTTTCAGCCTACTATGCAAGGCCCGATTTGCCTAATAAGCCAAGTTTTCCTGAATTAATATATTTTCTCGAATTTTTTTCTTTTGAAATGATAAAGCTACCCATTTCATTATGCATGAGGTCAATTTTTTTTTATTGGAGTAAAAAATTAACGTAGATATATGACCAAACCTAACCAACCCTACCTAACCTAACCTAACCTATCTTTATAGGTTAGGTTCGGTTAGGTAGCCGAAAAAGTTAAGTTAGGTTAGGTTACCTTGACCTTGAGGTTACCTTGAGGTGCTTCCGGGGCTTAGCGTCCCCGCGGCCCGGTCGTCGACCAGGTTAGGTAGTCGAAAAAACATTAATTAATGAAAACTTGGCTTATTTGGCAAATCGGAACTTGCATAGTAGGCTGAGAAGTGCGTTCTGGCTAATAGGTACGACATATATATATATATATATATATATATATATATATATATATATATATATATATATATATATATATATATATATATATATATATATATATATCAATGCACAGACTTGCCTAAAACCACAAGCTGAAGTTTATAACTTTTTAACACTCAACCCACCAGGAGACTCGAACCCTGGCCTACAGAGTGGTAAGTACACACTGTATCCACTGCACCATACTTCAAAGCCATGAGAGAGGTAGGAATTCTGGGGTATTTACCCAATAGAATTCCATCCCTCTCCCAGGCAATAAGATGATGAGGGACCTCTGGTGTTCTTTAATTTCATTGCCTGGGAGAGGGATGGAATTCTGTTGGGTAAATACCCGAGAATTCCTACCTCTCTTATGGCTTTGAAGTATGGTGCAGTGCATACAGTGTGTACCTGCCACTCTGTGGGCCAGGGTTCGAGTCTCCTGGTGGGTTGAGTGTTAAAAAGTTATGAACTTCAGCTTGTGGTTTTAGGCAAGTCTGTGCATTGAGCATTTACACCGAGTTTTCCCACATAACAGGGCTTGATTAAAGAACACCAGAGGTCCCTCATCATCTCATTTCCTGGGAGAGGGATGGAATTCTGTTGGGTAAATACCCCAGAATCCCTACCTCTCTCATGGCTTTGAAGTATGGTACAGTGGATACAGTGTGTACCTGCCACTCTGTGGGCCAGGGTTCGAGTCTCCTGGTGGGTTGAGTGTTAAAACTTTATATATATATATATATATATATATATATATATATATATATATATATATATATATATATATATATATATATATATATATATATATATATATATATATATACATATATATATATATATATATATATATATATATATATATATATATATATATATATATATATATATATATATATATTTACTGACATGAACTGCATGTCCACACATACATTTATAAGCAATGCGGGAATGGAAAAATGAGAATAATAAATCTGGAGATCGTCAGCAACTCTTCTCTCACGACCTCCAACAACTCCTTCAACTGGGAAGATTAAAAGAAGCCACACACTCTCACACATAGGGGCCTCTTCATCAACGTCGGCTACCACCTCTTCAAATGCCCCCGTCGTCCAAACACACTGTCCTCTTCAACAGTTCTGCACACAAACTGTCCTGCAGCCTATCCTACTACTGGTGTATCATTGTTATTGTCGTGGGAACCACATTCAAAGTGCCCGCCAGAGGGAATATCTCTTATGCTAGGTGCTCCTGATTAGTGGACGGCGGCCCTGCGCAGTGACTGCATATCTTCCCCGAGCACGCCTGAGGGCAGACGAGAACCACACCTGACCGCAGAAGGACCTGTAAGTGACGCCCCCTGGACAGTGGTTATCCAGCACCCCACACTGGCCCGCTACAATTGGACCTCGCCCATCCTCGCCCCTAGAAGCCGTCGTATTGCTTCAGCCCTCCTGTGAGAAGACTCCAGCTCAAGGTCAGCCGCTGTTTTCCCCGTTTTCTACCCATTTCTGTGTATGTTGATTACCACGTGGTTGGTCAGCCATAACCCCTAGGCGACTGCCTCCACACTGGCGCAGTGAGTAATCAGCCTACACGGTGATCAAGAGGACCTCGCCAGGCTGTACACATAATTATCCTGTTGACTTTGAGACGGCGTGTTCAACATTACAGTTAAATTTACTGTCGTCGGTTGCACCTTAGATGATCTCCAGTTTGTTAGGACTTGATTTATGCTTTCCAGCTGCGTTATCTGAGATATTGTGGTTCCTGATTCCAGTATCTGTGCTTTATTCCCCATTTCTTGCATTTCCCTGTGATTTTATATACTTCGTCATATCTCTGTTCCTGATTCAAGAGTGTTCTACAACCCCCATGCATCCAGCGAGTTTCTCGACGTTAGATTCATTTCCCAGATTTTTTGCCCTTTTTGCAGTATCAAATTTCTCTATTTTTGGCAATTTTCTCTATTTTGTGTGAATTTTGGTGAATATTCATTGGTCTCAAGACGTCGCCATCACCAAGCCACGCCATACTTGTTCCTCCATGCTGCCAGCCTGCCCCCACCTGTTGGCGTCCGCCCCACCAGTTGGCGTTTCCACTTACCACTAAGGTTGTACCATCAATTTTCTTTACATTTACTATTTTTCTAGATATTCTACATCAGAATTCGGAGTGCTCAGTATTTTTGTGACTATAATAGAAGTGAGGAGGAAGTTACTAACTCACGGATTCAGCCTTCGTTCACGAGCGTATCCGGGCTCGGTGTTATTGTTTACTCACGGTCGTGGAGGACTCAGTGGCTTCAGCTATACACAAGTGTTTGTTGCATCCTACTGGACTGTCTCCTACTTTGCCTTCACGAATTTTCCTTATATATATATATGACTCCAAGGAGACATATGTCTCAAGAAAATTTGTCCTGGTGTATTTAGAACCTGAGAACAGGAAACCATACTTCTTCCCTGGGAGACCCATTGAATTACCCATTCCTGTGAAATAAGTGTGTTGTTCTTTAACAGGTGCATGAACTTTGAACTGTATACTCATTGCTGAATATGGATGTTAGTGAATAAACTTACTTTTCAGTAAAATTAGATAAATTTACTTGAAACACTTAGGTGAAAAATACTGATATAAATTAGATAAGTGAGTGATACTGAGGATTACATATTTTAAATATTGAAACTTGGAACATTGTGTGTGCAAATGTCCAATTTGTAGGGGAACATAACTGCATATGATAATCCTACAAGTGACCAGTGAAAATACTTAGAAATAAGTGAGAAGGGTTCTTACCTAACATATACTTGTAAGAGTGCAATGTATGTTTACATCCTAGATTTAAGTGCATGATTCTAGTTTTAAGTGCATGCTTCTAAATTTAAGTGCGTGATTCTAGATTTAAGATAATCCTAGATTTCATACACGATAAAGTTCAGTGTAAGCATTTATGATTATCCAGTCCTAATGAGTGTTCAAGACCATACCAAGTGCAATCCAACTTTTGAAAATTTTTGGGAGGTAGTAACATTGGGGTCAGGTCATCCTAAATATTGGGGTCACCCTGTTTTTCTCCAATTTTTTTGGACAATCGAACAGTGAATAGTTACTTCAAACATACTAGATAATTCCTTAGTGGCACCTGCTTCCATTGGTCACAGGCTTGGAAACAGGATACTATTCTTGACCATTCCTAGATTTAAGGCCTATTCCCTGACGTGTCTTATTCTTATTCATTGCTGGTTTACTTTGGCTGTGAACGTACATTTTGCAAAAACACTAGTTCTGAGCTGCGGTGTTATGATCCCAGGTAGCCGAAAAACGAGTCTCCCCTTTGAGAATTATTCTATCAAGCCTGACCTGACTAGGAGGTCGGAGATATACAGACATGAAGATTCATATGTAAAAATAATTGGGTAAATTTTACAGAGAGTTTAAGAATGTGGGCAGTGAATAAGAAAATAGATAAATGATTGGTTATGAGATGTGGATAATTTGCTGGAGGCATGAGGCTCGCTTCTGGAGGGCTTTGACCCCCACTTGAGTACCAGACATCATGAGGGGAAGCTGCGCTCCTTTTGAGCTCCCGTTGGAAAGGATCCCCTGTTGGATGTACCTTCAAGAGAAAGGAAGTGTGCAGACGTCCCAGCTGTGGAATCGAGCTAGGAACGTGAGGTCTCAAGTCCTGGACGGCAAGGAGAGTTTGTGAAGCCGCCCAGAGACATTTTCGTGGGCCGTGGGAGCGCTTTATTCAGACTCCGTCAAAGAGAGAGCGCCCTCGACTAGACAATCTGTGGTAAGCACGATTTTAAGCCAGTTTATAGTGATTACTTGTAGTTGGTCGTGTGCCCAGCGACAGTAGCGAATGTTTATTGATAAGTTAGACATGTTTTGGTAAGGCAGAAGGCCTAAAATAAGAGAGTGGAGATGGAGGAACGTCCTGGAGGACGGAGCAACGTCCATCTCCTCTGAGTGCTGGCAGATGATTGAGGGAGCCCAGCTCCTGGCGGGGTAGCTGCCTCAAGGGCCGCCTGGCCGGGCGGAACATGGACCAGCCCAAACGGGGGAGTCCACTCTCACAGTATGAAGAGATCAGAGATATGTTAGGTGCAAACATATTGTGTGGATTATTTCGTTTATGTGTTTAAGGGGAAACGTTTTTATTAGCGTGTCAATGGGTTGCAGGTTTGTCTGGGGAAGAAGTTGCTGAGAACTTCGAAGCCAGCATAGAGTGAGTTACTGGAAGAGACTCCAAGACTGTTGAAGGAGTAGTGTACTCTGAGGAAGAGTAGCCCCACAGTGAAGAGTAGAACCTAGAGCTGAGAGGAGAAGCAGGAAGATGAGTGTCATGTGCTTCTGTAATACCAGTGACGAAACTCCAGTCCTGTTCGAGGAAACTTCATGGTGTAGAAGCCAGGAGAGCTGTGGAGGACCCTAGTAGAAGTGGTGGAGCACCATAGTTGCTCAAGGAAGACTTCATGGTGTAGCAGCCTGGAAGAGCTGCGGAGGATCCTGGTAGATAAACCCGGAAGAACATGAAGATGTCAGGGTAGTGAACTTCCAGATGTGGCAGGGAAGTTCTGGTTGATTACTTGTAGGGAGTTGGTAGAGTGTTTGGTTGTCATTAGCGTGCAAGACGCAGTGAAAGGTGAGTGATTGTTTGCCATTTTTGTGACAAGGAGTATTTATACTGAAGTATAGAGTTACAGTCGTAAGCCGGCTTACCCACAAAGACATACATATGTGTTCTAGGACTGATAGGGTGATCGATTGGATCGTTGTTGTATATCAAGGAACATTTATACTAACATTTATGTTATTGCATTCATACGCTGGTTTTCCTTGAATGTGTTTATAGATATATATATTCTTTTGCTGATAGTGCAACATTGTGTTATAAGACTTGACCTACTTGAGGAGGTTGGTAGTAATAGGTGGTGAATCGGGAGATAGGATACCACTTGATAAGCAGATGATAGAGTTCTGATGGTATTGGAGTGCAACCTGACTGAAATAGTATAGAGTGTAGGGTTCATTATTATTATATGTGTGTATGTATTGTGTATGTGCTTTGTCCAGTAAATGTATTCAAATTTGCTGGTGTTTGCCCTTGTCCTAGTGAGGCTTCCCAGGAAGTAGGAAAGGAGGAGAGAGAGAGAGAGAGAGAGAGAGAGAAAGAACCAAGAGCCACAGCTGTGGACAGGGTAGAATGGAATACAAATAAGTCAAAGGGGATTGAGGAGATGATGTCTCATAAGGAGAGAGTGGGGAGTCACAGCGGCTCGAGTGGGTGTGTGCACGTTACAACGAGGCTAAGTATTGGAGCCGCATCCCCTAAATGTGTGACGTTGAGCCCCTCTCCAAGAGCCAAAAGCGCCCAGGGTGATCTCCTGGTAAAGTATAAGCACTCTTCCGAGTTTTGGGTTGGGTTGTCCATAAAGAAGGATCAACAACGACACCCCAACCCACAATATAATAGCAGCTTTTCACTACTGCAAGATGCCCCGCATATGCATTAACTTGGCGTCTGTACCTGATCTAATAAAATTACCAAGAGTGTCTGTACCTGATCTAATAAAATTACCAAGAGTGTCGTACACACTGGCCAACAAAATTGTCACGGCAGACAACATCCACTATATTTCTCACTGTAAGATTACAACTCCTTTGTTGAATGCCATATCTTTTGACACAGACCCACTACCTCATGGCTCAGGCTCCAACACAATAGCAGGACCAAACACTAGGGGACGTTCAGGCTCACCATCAACTGATGGGAATGCCTCCACTACCACTGGAGGCGCAGCTACACGCAGTCACACCAGACGTAGGTGTGACTGCGTATTACCCATGGTTTGCATAGTTCTGGTTTTCAGAGACAAGGACATCTTTCCACTAGGGGTTCGTCTCATTCCACTCGTCATCCAGTTCGAAGGTTGTCAACTATCTTTCAGGATTCTGATTCGGATGACTCCACGTCTCCTCGACAGTGGAACAGTCATGGTCGAAGGAATAATTCGTTCCGTCCACCACCTCGAGAACCCGATTATGATGGTAAATCTGATTGGACTCCATTCTATCGCCGTTTCACATCGTGTGCAGCGAAAAAAGATTGGAGTGGCACGACTTCTCTAACAAACTTGGGTTGGTGTCTTAAAGGCAAAGCTAGTGATTTTTACAACCGAGTACTAGACCGGGAACCATCAATTGATTACACTCGCATGATGCACAAACTTGTAAAGATATTTGGAGATAGGGAGGTTTTAGACGTGGCAATAATGAAATTTTCTCAGGCCCACCAGGAGAATGGTGAGGAAACCTTAGAATGAGCTGATAGAGTCCAGCATTTGGCTCATCGAGCTTACAAACATCTGGAAAGGGGAGAGGAAGAGCAGATGGCAATCATGCGATTTGGCCAGGGTTTGCTAGATAAGCCTTTAGCAGAATATATTTCCAATGCTAATATTTCTTCCAAGGAAAAAGCCATTGATAGGGCTCAGACATTTCAGCATAATTCTGTTGCTATTCACGGGTCAGCAGGGTCATCCTCACATAGTTCCCAGCAGCAGAGGTCCCAAGGGTCAGTAGTGCGGATAAATGCTGTGGGTAGACCTTCCCGATACGAACAGCCAGCCCGGAGTAGTTTGGCTTTCCGCCTCCGCTCACGGACACCCACAAAATCTCCGGATTCTTCACCGGCTGATAGCTTCTCAGGTCAGGGTAAGGGGGGAGGGGGGGTCCCCGGCAAACAAATGCTGGAACAGGCTCTCCATCTCCTGCGGGAATGGATACAAAGCTAGATAAATTGACAGGCATGAACGCAAAACTAGACGAAGTTGTCTCAGGGATATCAGGGGTTCGTGACAAATTGGACGAGATATGTGAGGGTTTGAGGCGTCTCACAAACGCTATCATATTGCCTCAGGGCCAACGCACCCCATCACCTAGGCGGAATAATAATTGTTACCTATGTGGGGAAGAGGGTCACTTTGCTCGCGAATGCCAAAGATCCCAGGATGGCTGAGATGAAGACCACAAACAGGAGGAACATACCGACAATAAGTTTCATGTTTCATTCAACGAGGAGAATTCGTCTTTAAACATGGACGGGTCGGCTCAACAGGTCTAAATCCGACCCAGCTACCACCAGGCCCACAACGTCTACCTAGGGTACGTCCCCGGAATGTTGTAAGTAATCTAATGTTAAAAGTCAATGATATTCACTTTTCATCTTTGAATAACCCTGCAGAAGGTCAGTAGGTTTCATCTATGCAGCCGGAAAGCTCACCACCTGAAGTTCCGTCAATGCTAGAGTGCAGGACCAGGGAAGTTAGCGTACTTCAGGACCACACACTAGTAGAACAACCTGATCAAGGGCAGGAGACTGCCCAGACAAATATCCAACCTTCAGTTAGAGCAGTTAGAAAAAAACTATTCGTTCAGACATTAGTATTGTATCGGACTCGGGGGTAGAAGCAGCAGATAAGGACCAGGATGGTCAGCAGAGTTTGAATGCACTAGGTGGGAACACATCGGGTGAAGTTCCTTCAGTGCTCCAGTGCGGGACAGAAATGGCACTTCAGAAACTTGCCTTTACTGCACAAAGAAGCCAGGATCAGGAAGTGACTCTGTTGAATATCCAACCTTCTGGAAGATCGATGAAGAATCTAGAACAAAGACATATGAGGGTGTCTCCTCATCTCATTTTTAGGGAGAAGTTAGATTACAGGAGCTGCTCAATGGTAAAAGTAATTATAGCAGGAGGAACCACAGGAAGGAGCCAATTCCTTACGGAAAACAGGGATTTTTAAAACACAATTCTAAAATGCGTCTTCGGAAGAAAATAAAAGAAAAAGTAGCAGTAGGTCAGTGTCTGGAAGGCATAGACCCAATTGCTTACCCTTGGGATCCTGGGGATGAGATGTGTGGAGAGTGTTACTCTGTTAAGGAAGGAACTATAACCAAGGAGCGGCGCTTATTTGTGAGGACCATTACTAGGGTGAATCCCTAGGAGTGAATCTTGAAAGAAAAAAAAAAGAAAAAAGAAAAAGCTGCAGTGTAGTGGGTAGTGTAAATAAATCATGATCAGTTCAGTGCACCAAAATAATACTACTTCGTTCATTCACAAGAATTAGATCAACAAGCACCATGTCAGTACAATAATCATGAACAAATTCACAAAGAAGCACATTCTGTATTTAAATTGTTAAATGTTTTCTTTTAGTCAAACCAGAAACATTCTCTTATGTTGCTATATATACCATTCCACCCCTCAATGTGAAGCCGGTAGAGGGTCCTTTCCAAAAGGACATACTAAGTTTAAATTAAGTTTCTAATACACCCCTTGTTTTATAGGGACGGGGGTAGTGTGGAGGGAACCACATTCAAAGTGCCCGCCAGAGGGAATATCTCTTATGCTAGGTGCTCCTGATTGGTAGACGGCGGCCCTGCACATTGACTGTGCGCATCTTCCATGAGCACGCTTTAGGGCAGACGAGAACCGCACCTGACCGCAGAAGGACCTGTTAGTGACGCCCCCTGGACAGTGGTTATCCAGCACCCCACATTGGCCCGCTACCATTGGACCTCGCCCATCCTCGCCCCTAGAAGCCGTCGTATTCCTTCAGCCCTCCTGTGAGAAGACTCCAGCTCAAGGTGAGCCGCTGTTTTCCCCGTTTTCTACCCATTTCTGTGTATGTTGATTACCACGTGGTTGGTCAGCCATAACCCCTAGGCGACCGCCTCCACATTATACTATAACACACATATGAACATAATGGCCTATCTATCCTAATCAAACATGGGGTAATGAGAGGGAAGTTTATCTACCTTTACATTCCTAGCTCACGACGCCTGTCCCTCGATGGTGTGAGGTTCTCACGCTTCCTGAGTCGGTCCTTGACGATCCAGGAACGTTCTACAAGTCTTCAGGTGTCATGAAGCCTTCGCGTCATCGCCGAACCACTCCCAGAGTTTCAGATATCCCAATCCTGGTTCACCAGTGGGCACTGAGCTGATCACTATAAGCACACATTCGTCCCTTCCACAAGGCGTTGCTCCTTGCCCTAGGAATGGTGTCGTCCCTTCAAAATCCTCAGTGAACGTGACCCGGTCACAACTAGGTCTGCCCGCCACACCTTCCAGACCCTCAGCGTCAGGCGGCACCCCTCCAGCGTTGTCGCCGACCGGTTCTTCAAGTTTTGGCACTTCTCTGCTCAATGAACTTGGTTTCTTCTTGCTTTCCAGAAGCACAGGGTCTCCAATAACAATGGTGAGCTGCGGTGGCTAGCTTTAATCCACTGAGTAAGGCTCTAGAAGCCACAAATCCACGAGAGCTGATCGAGGCGCATTCTCTCACCTCGACAGCCAGGTCAACTCTGACGCTACCACCGCTGGCGTCGCCAGGGGCACTCGGCGACGTTACGGCGGGCTCTGATTGGTCGCCCGTGACCTAAGTTAGCCAATCCGCAGTCGGCAGGCATCCTCCACAAAATGGCGGATCTGCAGGTAGGGGGTACCATTTCGTTTGTATCAGGGTGCCACTTTCCCCTTACCTACAACTTAAAAAGTAAATTTCTCCCTTATCAGGCGGCCGCTCTGGTCGCCACATATACCAAAAGATTACCTGCTTCTCAGAGAATCAGTAACGAAAGCTGATATGACTCTTAAAGCAGGTACACGGGAGAAATAGGAGAGGGCACCGTAACATACCCTCCCCTTAAAACAAGAGTCATATTGGTTAGTAAATCCGGGAGAGGGCATCTGCTACCACATTCTCCCTTCCTTTAATGTGCCTGATTTCCAGCCAGTACTCTTGTAACAGTAGGGCCCATCTTGTCAGCCTTTGGTTCGAGTTCTTTATCCTGTGTACGAACGTCAAGGGGTTATGATCGGTGAACACTCGCACCGGTCTAGTACTTTCAACCACATAGACGTCGAAATGCTTCAGTACCAGGATCAGGGCTAAGGCTTCCTTTTCTACTGTACTATAAGCCCTCTGGTACTTTTCGAATTTCTTCGAGTAGAATGCCACTGGACGGTGAACTCCGTCCTTTTCTTGAGCTAACATAGCTCCAATCCCCACATCGCTAGCGTCAACATACACGATAAAGTCTGACTCAAAGTCAGGCGAAATCAGCACTGGCGCTTCAGTTAACAACTTAGTCTTCGCGAATGATTCCTGGCATGCTTCCCCTACTTCCACCTAACGTTCTTAGACAACAATTCAGTCAGAGGGTGTGCCACTGTCGAGAAGTTCTTGCAAAATCCTCTATAGTATCCAATCATTCCCAGATATCGTAATAACTCTTTCCTCGTCTTGGGATTCGGATATTCTTTGATTGCCATCACTTTTTGTTCTACTGAAGTCACTTCTCCTTGGCCCACGACGAAACCTAAGTATTCTAATTGGGCCTTCCCGAACTCGCTCTTGGCTAGATTAACTGTCAGGTTCGTTTCTTCCAACGGTTGGAACAACTCCCTCAGTAGATTTATGTGTTGTTTCCAGCTATCGGCGTACACCACTATATCGTCTATGTACACAGCGCAGCCTACCATCCCTCTTAGTACTTCGTTCATCATGCTCTGAAAAGAACTTCCGCTGTTCTTCATACCAAACGGAAGCACTTTGTACTGGTACAATCCGTCTGGAGTAGCAAACGCTGAGATCCTTCTTGCACTCGGAGACAAAGGGATTTGATAATACCCTTTCATCAGGTCGACCTTGGTGACAAACCTTGTGTTTCCCACTTGGTCGACGCAATCACTTATTCAGGGCATCGGGTGAGAATCCGACACAGTTATGGAATTCACTTTGCGATAGTCAGTGCAAAAACGATATGATCTGTCACTCTTCTTGACCAGCACATAGGACGAGCTCCACTCACCGCTGTTGGGCTCGGGGAGATCATTCACTAGCAGATACTCCATGTTACGGACCCGAGTCCAGCGTCGGAGCACGGAGCAGTGACGACAACGCCATCTGTGAGTCCACTCCCGAAACCCACTCCAAATGGACAACGCCATCTAGTGAGGACGGGATATACCGGCTACAGGTGCTGGATTCCCGTCTTAATCAGCTCGTAACATAGCCGCTGCTGACCTCTGGTGAGGTGACGCTTAGACAGCAACGCTATGGAATGGACATTCCATCTATGGAATGAAGAGGTGGACGTTTGTGTCTAAGCCTGTAAGTGAGGTTCCCTAGAGCGTCCCAGTATTAATGACGTGTCTGATTGCAGAGTCGACCTAGGACTGCTGAGTTGGATGATGGATCAGTCTACCCAGTGGGACTGTGATTTCGCTGGCCTGTGGATAGGGTAGATTCGTGATAAAGTCATAGTGGATTCATCGTGGGCCACGGAAGAAGGAACCAGGGCTACCCAGAGTGAGCACCGTGGAGCATCCAGTGTCTTTGGAGGAAGACGAACCTGTACATAATAGTGTAGTTATAAACCCCGAGTGTGACTGATATTTATTTATGGTGGTGGTGAATATATATATAAATTGGAACATTTGTATCCCTCCCCCTTTAATTTAACTTGCGTTACGGAACACACCCCTTGAAAGCCTCTACTAACTTGGGGCCGGATTCCCAAACTCTACTAACATCAGAGAAGAACCCGGTTGCGTCCCACTTGGGCCGTAACACTCCGCGTGATCTTCCTCTTCTCAGGACTCACCTGATAAGCGCTCTGCTTGATTGGCTTTCCTCCGCGCACGTCCACCTCGTGCACCACACTCTTTTTGCCGTCAGGGCACATCTGTAAAGAGTGAATTGTTCGTTCTTATCAGGGTCACTAGATCTCTCCTTTGTCCTTTGTCCAGATGACGCAGCCTCTCTTCTAGATGTATCAAACTTTCTGTATTTGACAGGCACATACCATCGGCACGGGCCCACTTTCCTTCCTCTGCCTGCAACACTTGGCTCATCTCCATACACAGAACCAATTTCCCTTCTTGCGACTGTGTTGCTCCCTTCACTCTCACGCTCTCTTGCTCCTCTGGGAAGTATGGCTTTAAACGATTGATATGACATACCTGTGTCTTGTGGAGGCAACTCGGCTTGCTGATCTCATAACTTACAAGACCCACATGCCGGACAACCGAGTATGGACCACCAAAGCGTGATTCCGTCACTCTACCTTTCCCAGGTAGCAACATCATCACTCTGGCTTCCGCCTCGAACTTCCTTGGGACAGCCTTCTTGTCGTACCAGATCGACATCTTCTCCTGAGCTGTCTTCAGGTGATCAGCAGCCAATTCCTTAGCCGTTTTCAATCGTTCCCGGAATTTCTGCACATACTCTTCCACTGTCACTAATGTCTTCTCCGCCGCCAACTGGTCCTTCAGCATCAATAACGGGCTCCTTACTTCATGCCCAAACACTAGTTGGAATGGAGAGAATCCCAGAGACTCAACTATAGCATCTCTGATTACAAACAGGGATGGATTGACAGCCTCATCCCATTCCGCTCCCTGTTCCGCACAATACACTCTTAAGACGGTCTTCAGAGTGGAGTGGAACCTCTCAATCGCTCCCTACGATTGAGGTCTATAAGATGACGATCGTAGTTGGGCTATTCCCCAGCTCGCAATAACCTGCCTAAACCACCTCGACTGGAAAACTCTTCCGTAGTCGGAGTGGATCTCCCTGGACACTCCTACCCAAGCAAAGAACCGCTGAAGGTGTCCCATGACGCATCTCGATGTCACCTTCCACACTTGGATCGCCTCTGGAAATCTCGTCGAAGCATACATGATGGTCAATAAGTAATTATTTCCCTTTCTTGTCCTGGGTAATGTCCCTACAACGTCGATTATTAGGCATTCTAATGCCTGGCCAAACGCAGGAACTAGAATCAAAGGTGCTTTCGGGATGGCAGGGACGTTCTTCCCCGCCCTCTGGCATGGGAAACACGTCTTGCAGATTCTTCTTACATCCGCGTCTATGCCCGGCCAATAAAAATGTTCCCGAGGCCGGAATAAGGAATAAGGCCGTTACTCTCAAGTGACCCGTGGGATCCACTGAGTGTGCAAGCTCCAGGACCGCGTTTCTGTACCACGTCAGCAACACCACCTGACGCCTCACTCCCAGCATACCATCACCCGCTTCTCCACTTAACGGTGTCCACTGCCTCATCAGCACTCCCTTCTCCATGAAGAAGTGAGTCGGTGACTCGGGTCCGGCGAGACCTCCTTCCGCCTCTGGTACCAACTCAGGAAACTCTTCCTTTTGCAGCTCACCTAGACGGGCGCTGTCAATACCTAGAGGACTGGTGAGAGTAACTTGGATACTCCTATCCGACTCTCGCCTGTCACTTGTCCTCTGGCCTCCTCTCGGAACAAATGATGGAGCCCCAGGTCACCCGGTATGTTCTCCTCAACGTGACCGGATCCGCTCACATTATCTTCCCTGATGCTCCGTCTCGACGTCACCGCACACACCGGAAATGCCACTCTCGCCATTTCCGTTGCGCCACTGCTGGCGTCCGTCATGCTGCTCTGTCGATAGGGTTCTATACACTTCTCACTTTTAATCAAATTCGGGAGAACACATCCCCCACAGGAGTCGTTCCCTAGGAACACCTGAGCTTCCATCCTGGGCAGTGAAGCACTGACCCCTACCACAAGAGTCTGACAACCATAGTCTGAATTTGGAGTCACCTTATGAAGGGGCATCCTCACTTGTCCCCCCAACGTTTTTATCAGGGCCTCCCCTGTACTGGAACTTCGGAGGTCCTCGGGGAAGAGGGATTCACTAACAAGGGTGAAGTCGGATCCCGTGTCCCTCAGCTTCCTTGCTGGAACAGGATCAGCTCCACTTATCTTCACCATCCCCTCACACACAAAGGGGTGAATCCTCTTCTCCCTCATCACCGACATATCACCTAAGGTATCGTTGTCTCCTTCGCTTCCTACTCTTGCGAAAGCCACGTTTCCACCGTGCCTGGGGCGACCGCACTCCCGTGCAAAATGCCCTCGCCCCCCACAGTTGTAACACCGATCACCTCTCCTGGGCGACCCTCTACCAGTCACCCTGGTAGCACCAACCATAGAGGTTCCCTGGGTCCTTCTTGGACTCCCTGTCGTCGGTTCCCGGGAAGCACCTCCGGCTCCCAAGCTCGGTTCACTGCTCACAACTTGGGGCTTCCTCCCCGCGTCTCTCGAGCTCTTGAACCAATTTACTTCACTAGGCATACTATTCTTGGGAGTGTCCCTGCTCCTCCTGAACTCTTGAAGTTCCCTCCACACCTTGGATAAGGCGAGTGTCTGGGTGGTCCCTTCCTTCTGAGATGCAGTGCCTCCTCCAGCATGTCGGCTCGGTCCGCTGCAGATTTAAGGTCCTTTATTCCTGCCTCTTTCACTCTGACCTTGAGTTCCAGATGGAGCATCGACATGAACTTTTCCGTAACAATCAACTGCTTCAGCTCCTCCATAGTCTCTTCCTGTTCGGCCTTCAGCCATCGTAGAAACCTGCGCCCCATGTCCCGAGCAGTCTCGGCATATGACCTTCCTGATGCCCTTGTGCAATCACGGTAGCGTTTCCTGTAGACCTCCGGGGTTAGTCTATATGAGTGGAGCACCGCTTTCTTGATTGTGTCGCATATGGCGCACTCATCGATGTCCAACATGTTATAAGCATCTCTGGCCTCACCAGTCAATCTACTCTGCACTATCTCAGCCCAATCCTCCTCCGGCCATTCCTTCAATGTTGCAATCCCAACTAACCCACGTTCAACACGCCTCAACTCGACCTCCCTGCTCGCCTCTATCTCAGCTCGCCGCATTTGTAGCTGGGCTTCCCTGTCTTCTCGTTTCAGCTGCGCCTCTCTTTCTTCTCGTTTCAGCGGCGCCTCCCTTTCTTCCCGTCTCAGCTGTGCCTCCCTTTCTCGCTCCTCATGTTGTGCTTCTTTTTCTTCTCGTCGCAGTTGGGCCTCTAATTGCATTCGTATTATCTCCAGCTGCACGCTCTTCCTGCTACTAACTGATCCTCCGCAGCTTCCATGTCCACTGTGAGTTGTGGCCACGCTGGTAGGTTTTCGGGACGACTCTACTTGGGATGGCTCACCTTGAGACGGCCCTTCTTGGGACGGCTCCTCTCCCGTCGTCTCCTTTCGAGCTGTGAGCTGTGCCATGATCTCTATCCTTCGTTCCACTACCTTAGTTGTCTTCAACCTGATCCCAAAGTGGTTTGCCACTTGTTGGAGCTGAGCTTTGTTACACTCCTCCACTCTCATCCGTTGTCTCCATAAATTTCTTTACTTTATCCTCCTCCGTCTCTATGCTATCGAGCATATACGACAGCACAGACAAGTCAGTAGGTGCTAATATCACTGTGTCGGTCCCTTAGCTGGTTGGGTAAGACTATTACTGGATTCACTGGCAACACTGTATCAGTACCCTGGCAACACTGTACCTCGACGAACGAATCCTGGCAAGGTCACAAGTTCTTGTCACGGGGGGTGGGCTGGGACTCTGCTAGCAATCGGCTGCTAGGGGCTCAGAAGGCAGAATACTCAGCCCCTCCGACTCTTGGGACTCACCGGAGTCTCCTGGTCCCACAGGAAAGGACCAGTAATACCCACCACCGCAGGTCTTTGCCCCCACCACTGGGGGTGCCACTGATTCACCCTGGGAGCCCTTCAGTCAACCACGGGGAAACTGCTATTAGCAATTCTGGCCTAGACCCATGGTGAAGTGAAGGAAGACCCAGGCTTACCTTATACCAATAACTTCCCCTGAGTCTTGCCTACCAGACAAAAAGGTTGCAGGAATTCCTTTCCTGCCTGCCTTTCCTATCTTCTTTTAACAAGGTCGCCAGCTGAGTTGAGATCTCTGCACCCCAGCAGTGCAGTTCAGTGGGTGTATTCTATACTGCTTGTTGCCAAAGTGTTGCTACTCCTATAGATCTGACACTGGACTGTTAGCCCAAGGTACTCTCCCATAAAAGTCTGTGTGGCTTTACCTCTCTTCAGCCACTACATTGATTGTTGCCAAAGTGTTGCCACCATTCCGGCTCTGATACTGAACAGATAACCTAGGTTACACTTCTACATAAGTCTGTGCTGCTTTACCCCTCTCGAGCCACTAAGAACTTCTGTAGAAAACGTGATGTTCACTAGGTAGGACTAATATATCACTCGTGTATGCTCATAGAGATTATTATGGAGGCGCACTTAAACACCATGATAAAATATGCGAATTTACTGACATGAACTGCATGTCCACACATACATTTATAAGCAATGCAGGAATGAAAAAATGAGAATAATAAATCTGGAGATCGTCAGCAACTCTTCTTTCACGACCTCCAACTCTTTCAACTGGGAAGATTAAAAGAAGCCACACACTCTCACACACATAGGGGCCACTTCATCGACGTCGGCTACCACCTCTTCAACTGCCCCGTCGTCCAAACACACTGTCCTCTTCAACAGTCCTGGTCACAAGGTAGGATAGTAGGATGCAGCTCTTGCATGAGAGCTGCATCGGATGGGCCAGTAGACCCTCTGCAGTTTTTGTGCGGCTCATATTTGTGTCCACTGTCACGTGGAGGGGTGGGCCGGGGCTCTGCTAGCACTTGGTTGCTAGGGGCTCAAAAGGCCGAATACTCAGCCCCTCCAACTCCCTGGATTCACCGGAGTCTCCTTGGTCACACAGGAGAGGACCAACAATGCCCACCTCCGCAGGTCTTTGCTTCCATCACAAAAGGGGGTGCCACTGATTCACCCTGGAAGCCCTTCAGTCAAACACGGGGAAACTACTGTTAACAGTTCCGGCCTAGACCCGTGGAGGAGTGAAGGAAGACTCAGGCTTACCTTATAACCATAACCTCCCTGAATCTTGCCTGCCAGACAAAAAGGTTGCAGGAACTCCTTTCCCGCCTGTCTTCTCTATCTTCTTCTCAACAAGGTCGCCAGCTGGGTTATTATATCTGCACCCCAGCAATGCAGTTCAGTGGGTGTATTATATATATTGTTTGTAGCCAGAAGATTGCTACTCCCATAGATCTGCTACTAGACTGTTGGCCCAGGGTACTCTCCCAGGAAGGTCTGTGTGGCTTTACCTCTCTATAGCCACTACGTTAATAGTTGCCACCATTCAGGCACTGATACTGATCGGATGGCTAAGGGTACACTTTTATATAGGTCCGTGCTGTCTTTACCACTCTCCAGGCAATAAGAACTTTTATAGAGAACGGAGTGTTCCCTAGGTGGTACTATGATAACCTTCGTGTATGCTCATAGAGAAATATTATAAATGGAGGCACACTTAAACACAGTGATAAAATGTGTGAATTTTCTGACGCAAATTACATGATCACACATACAATCACAAGTCATACATGAATATGAAAATAAGGATAATAAGTCTGGAGATCGTCAGCCTCTTCTTCCACGACCTCCAACACTCCTTCAACTGGGCAGAAAGACAGGAGTCCCACATTCTCTCACAGAAGGGCCTTTTCACCACGTCGGCACCTCTTCTTCACTGTCCTGCCATCCATACACACTATCCCCTCTGACAGTCCTGGACACAAGCTGCCTTGCAGCCAATTCTACTACTAAAGTATTAATGTCCTGTTGCCACATACATAAGTAACTATTGTGGCCTAACTAGCCTACTCACACAAGGGGTAATGGGAGGAAAAATGATCTACCTTACATTTCTGGCTCAGGACGCCTGTCCCTCGATGGTGTGAGGTTCCCACGCTTCCTGGGTCGATCCTCGACGATCCAGGAACGTTCCACAGGTCCTCAGGTGTCGTGGAGCCTTCGCGTCGTCGCCGTTCCAATCCCTGAGATTCAGCTACCCCAATCCTGGTTCATCGATGGGCGCTGAGCTAACCACTATTTTCCCACGCTCGCCCCTTCCACAAGGCGTTGCTCCTTGTCCTAGGCACGGTGTCGTCCTTCCAAAACCCTCAGTGGATGTGACCCGGTCACAGCTAGGCTTGCCCGCCACACCTTTTCAGACCCTCAACGTCCAGCGTCGCCGCCCAGCGTCGTCGCCGAATGTTTTCCAAGTTTGGCACTCTTTCGCTCAATAAACTTGGTTCCTTTTTGCTTCCCAGAAGTGCGGGGTCTCCAATACAGCAGATGGGCTGCAATAGCCAGCACTAATCCACTAAGAAAGGCTTGTAGAGCCTCTAATCCTTGAGAGCAGACCGAGGCGCTTCCTCTCGCTTCCGAGGTTAGGTCAACTCTGACGTTGGCGCCACCCGGGGCACTCGGTGATGTCACGGCGGGCCCTGATTGGTCGCCCGCGACCTAAGTCGGCCAATCCGCGATCGGCTAGTGTCCCTTCCAAAAGGTCATATCTGCATTAGGGGATACTCTTTCATTTTATATCAGGGCGCCAATTTCACCTTATTTACAACTTATAATGAAACGTTCTCCCTTAACTGGCAGCCGGTCTGGTCGCGACATATATCAATAGTTTCCCTGAACCTCAGAGAATCAGCAGGGAGAGCTGATATGACTCTTTAAGCCGGCAAACGAAAGAAATAGGAGAGGGCACCGTAACATACCCCTCCCCTTAAAATAAGAGTCATATCGGAAGAGCAGCACTCAAGAGGGCAACCTATACTCTTGCTCCTTCCGTTCCTGAAGTGTCACTCCTCCAGTTGGTGACGTGGCTCGTACCACCTTGCCAGTCACTTGCCTCATTATATCTCCACCTTGCATAGGACCGGGTGTGATGGGTGTTCCCTGAACACCTACTAGAAATCCTCTCTCCGTGGCCACGAGTGTACTCCCACGGCTCGTTACCACTGTAAGATTCAGTGCATGCAGCGCCTCCACCGCGTCGTGCACTCCGAGATAGTCTTGCACTTCCACTGCGTCCTACAGGTACTCCATGTTTCCTCTCATGAGCTCCTCTTCGCCAATCTTCTCTCTTCTCGGTTCCTCTTCTCCCATAGGTGCGTTATCTCCTCACAGTGACACTTGTCACCTGTACTCCATCCAGCAGCTTCCTCTCTTCCACACTAGGCTTTTGCGATGGCCCAATGCCCCTCTGGTTAGGCTGGCGCCTACCCTGGGTGTACCTATTCCCTGCTTTCTTCGTATTGCCTTTCCTATACCATTCGCTCCTTCGTTCCCGACGAACATCTTCACTCCTCCATGAGATTCTCTTCCCTGCAGACGTCTTCTTCGGTTCGTGGTTGGGCTCATCCACCTCCCTGTGGCTCACCTCACCACGGTGGTTCATCTTGCACCTACCACTATTCATCTGGCTGGCATAGTGCGCACTGTGTCGTGGCTCCTCCACTCTGCCGCTCACTGCCGTTCGCTCATCTACTGAGCTTACTTTATTCACGTTTCTGTGTGGAGGGAGTGCGGTCTGCAGCCTCTTCACTGCCCCAGGCGTTTGTACAGCTGCTCCTCGCCACTCCTCCACACGCATCATCAGGCTTAGTTGGAGGTCCCCGTCGGGGTTTTCCACGACCTCCGACGAACTCTCTGCACTCTCGCCCTCGTTGTCGTCGTCTCTGGCGACGTTTCCCCTGGCGAAGACGGCTTCCTCACTACCCTCTGGAACGACCGATACCTCACCTGGCAGTGTTGTACCGCTGCTTGCAACATAGGCACTCCTGGCCCAATCGGGTTGTATCCTGCCTCCTCCGAGGTCATTACCCAGCACCATCTGTACATGCTCTAGGGGTAATTTAGGGGCTACAGCTACTATAGCTTTCTCGACTCCGCAGTCGGCAATCAGCTGCACTTCGTGAAGTGGCAACCTGTATTCCTCCCCCACACTGCGTATCCTCACCACTCCCACGGGTGAATCATTAAATTCCTTGGGGAGAATACTCCTGGTTACCATACTTATGTCAGCACCCGTATCTCGAAGAACGGCCACCTCCACTGGGTCTGACTTTCCAAACTTCACGTTGGCCTCGAAAACGAAGGGATGTTCACCCAACTTCATTTCCCAACCATTCACGTTGGGTCCACTATAATATGGGGTGAGAACAAACACTCTCTCCTCTTCCAACATTAGTCCTATATTCCTTTGGTGCTCCTCACACTCGCGGGCATAATGTCCTCTCACACCACAGTTGAAGCATCGGCTGCCTCCCCTGGGCGGCCACTCGCCAGTCCCCCTGGCAGTACCACTTGCAGACGTTCCCTGGGTCCTCCTTGGACTCCCTGTCGTCGTGTCCGGGACTGCAGCACTTGCTCCCGAGCTAGGTCCACTGCTCACAGCTTGGGGTTTCCTCCCCACGTCTCTTGGGCTCTTGAACCGGCTTACTTCATAGGGCACACTACTCTTGGGAGAGTCCCCACCCGTCCTCGCTCCTCCTGAACTCCTAAGGTTCCCTCCCGACCTGGGGTAAGGCGAGTGTCTGGGCAGCCCCTCCCTCCTGAGATGTAGTGCCTCCTCCAGCATGTCGGCTCGGTCAGCTGCAGCCTTCAGGTCCTTAATACCTGCTTCTCTCAACCTTACTCTTAACTCAGGATGGAGCACTGACATAAACTTCTCCATCACTATCAGTCGTTTGATATCATCCGCCGACTCCGCTTCCTCCGCCTTCAACCATCGTAGGAATTTCCGTTCCATATCCCTGGCGGTCTCGGCGTAAGACTTCCCCGACGCTCTTGTACACTCTCTGAACCGCTTCCGGTACATCTCCGGTGTCAGCCGGAATGAGTGGAGCACCGCATTCTTAATCGCGTCATAACTAGTACACTCCTCTAGGTCCAGCATGTTGTAGGCTTCCCGGGCCTCACCAGTCAACCTGCCCTGGACCAGAGCAGCCCAATCATCTTCCGGCCACTCCTTCAGAGTTGCTATCCGTTCAAAGTGTTCGAAGAACGCCTCAGCTTCTTGTGGTTCGAACGTAGGTAAGTCACGTTCCCTTACTTTGAGGTCATCCCGCCGTGCAGGTAGTGAGGGCAGACCACGCTCAACGCGACGCAATTCGACTTCTTTCTTTGCCTTTATCTCCTCCAGTCGCAGTTGTCTCTCTCCTTCTTCTCGCTGCAGCCGAGCTTCTCGCTCCTCTCGCTGCAGCTCAGCTGCACGTTCCTCTCGCTGCAGCTCAGCTGCACGTTCCTCTCGCTGCAGCTCAGCTGCACGTTCCTCTCGCTGCAGCTCAGCTGCACGTTCCTCTCGCTGCAGCTGCAGCCATGCTTCTCTCTCCTCTCGTCGCAGCTGGGCTTCCAGTTGCATCTTCATTATTTCCAGTTGCAGGCTCCTCTTACTACAGCTGGACCTTCCACTGCTCCTATGTTCACTGTGAATTCCCTCCACACTGGTAGGCGCTTGGGGTGGCTCTAGTCGGGACGGTTCACCTTGCGACAGCTCTCCTCGGGGCGGCTCCTCTTGAGATGGCTCCTCTCCCGTCGCCTCCACTCGAGCTGTGAGCTGTGCCATGATCTCTATCCTTCGCTCCGCTACCTTAGTCGTCCTCAACCTGATCCCAAAGTGGTTTGCCACTTGTTGGAGCTGGATCTTGGTACACTCCTCCAAAATTCTCTCGTCCCTTGTGTCAATAAATTTCTTTACTTTGTCCTCCTCCATCTCTATATCATTGAGCATACACGACAGCACAGACAAGTTAGTAGGCACTAATTTCACCGTTTCAGTCCCTTAGCTGGTTGAGTAGCAGTACAACTGAATTCACTGGCCACACTGTATTTGTACCCTGGCAACCCTTGTCTTGAAACTGGGCCACACTGTAGCTTGATCCACGCTTCCTGGCGAAGTTCCCAGTTCTTGGCTACCGGGGTTCGAATCCTGGCAAGGTCGCCAGTTCTTGTCACGTGGAGGGGTGGGCCGGGGCTCTGCTAGCACTTGGCTGCTAGGGGCTCAAAAGGCCGAATACTCAGCCCCTCCGACTCCCAGGATTCACCGGAGTCTCCTTGGTCACACAGGAGAGGACCAATAATGCCCACCTCCGCAGGTCTTTGCTTCCACCACAAAAGGGGGTGCTACTGATTCACCCTGGAAGCCCTTCAGTCAAACACGGGGAAACTAATGTTAACAGTTCCGGCCTAGACCCGTGGAGGAGTGAAGGAAGACTCAGGCTTACCTTATAACCATAACCTCCCTGAATCTTGCCTGCCAGACAAAAAGGTTGCAGGAACTCCTTTCCCGCCTGTCTTCTCTATCTTCTTCTTAACAAGGTCGCCAGCTGGGTTATTATATCTGCACCCCAGCAATGCAGTTCAGTGGGTGTATTATATATATTGTTTGTAGCCAGAAGATTGCTACTCCCATAGATCTGCTACTAGACTGTTGGCCCAGGGTACTCTCCCAGGAAGGTCTGTGTGGCTTTACCTCACTATAGCCACTACGTTAATAGTTGCCACCATTCAGGCACTGATACTGATCGGATGGCTAAGGGTACACTTTTATATAGGTCCGTGCTGTCTTTACCACTCTCCAGGCAATAAGAACTTTTATAGAGAACGGAGTGTTCCCTAGGTGGTACTATGATAACCTTCGTGTATGCTCATAGAGAAATATTATAAATGGAGGCACACTTAAACACAGTGATAAAATGTGTGAATTTACTGACGCAAATTACATGATCACACATACAATCACAAGTCATACATGAATATGAAAATAAGGATAATAGGTCTGGAGATCGTCAGCCTCTTCTTACACGACCTCCAACACTCCTTCAATTGGGCAGAAAGACAGGAGTCCCACACTCTCTCACAGAAGGGGCTTTTCACCACGTCGGCGCCTCTTCTTCACTGTCCTGCCATCCATACACACTGTCCCCTCTGACAGTCCTGGACACAAGCTGCCTTGCAGCCAATTCTACTACTAAAGTATTAATGTCCTGTTGCCACATACTTAAGTAACTATTGTGGCCTAACTAGCCTACTCACACAAGGGGTAATGGGAGGGAAAATGATCTACCTTACATTCCTTACTCAGGACGCCTGTCCCTCGATGGTGTGAGGTTCCTACGCTTCCTGAGTCGATCCTCAACGCTCCAGGAACGTTCCACAGGTCCTCAGGTGTCGTGGAGCCTTCGCGTCATCGCCGTTCCAATCCCTGAGATTCAGCTACCCCAATCCTGGTTCATCGATGGGCACTGAGCTAACCACTATTTTCCCACACTCGCCCCTTCCACAAGGCGTTGCTCCTTGTCCTAGGCACGGTGTCGTCCTTCCAAAACCCTCAGTGGATGTGACCCGGTCACAGCTAGGCTTGCCCGCCACACCTTTTCAGACCCTCAACGTCCAGCGTCGCCGCCCATGTCGTCGCCGAATGTTTTCCAAGTTTGGCACTCTTTCGCTCAATAAAGTTGGTTCCTTTTTGCTTCCCAGAAGCGCGGGGTCTCCAATGCAGCAGATGGGCTGCAATAGCCAGCACTAATCCAGTAAGAAAGGCTTGTAGAGCCTCTAATCCTTGAGAGCAGACCGAGGCGCGTCCTCTCGCTTCCGAGGTTACGTCAACTCTGACGTTGGCGCCGCCCGGGGCACTCGGTGATGTCACGGCGGGCCCTGATTGGTCGCCCGCGACCTAAGTCGGCCAATCCGCGATCGGCTAGTGTCCCTTCCTAAAGGTCATATCTGCATTAGGGGATACTCTTTCATTTTATATCAGGGCGCCAATTTCACCTTATTTACAACTTATAATGAAACGTTCTCCCTTAACTGGCAGCCGGTCTGGTCGCGACATATATCAATAGTTTCCCTGAACCTCAGAGAATCAGCAGGGAGAGCTGATATGACTCTTTAAGCCGGCAAACGAAAGAAATAGGAGAGGGCACCGTAACATACCCCTCCCCTTAAAATAAGAGTCATATCGGAAGAGCAGCACTCAAGAGGGCAACCTATACTCTTGCTCCTTCCGTTCCTGAAGTGTCACTCCTCCAGTTGGTGACGTGGCTCGTACCACCTTGCCAGTCACTTGCCTCATTATATCTCCACCTTGCATAGGACCGGGTGTGATGGGTGTTCCCTGAACACCTACTAGAAATCCTCTCTCCGTGGCCACGAGTGTACTCCCACGGCTCGTTACCACTGTAAGATTCAGTGCATGCAGCGCCTCCACCGCGTCGTGCACTCCGAGATAGTCTTGCACTTCCACTGCGTCCTACAGGTACTCCATGTTTCCTCTCATGAGCTCCTCTTCGCCAATCTTCTCTCTTCTAGGTTCCTCTTCTCCCATAGGTGCGTTGTCTCCTCACAGTGACACTTGTCACCTGTACTCCATCCAGCAGCTTCCTCTCTTCCACACTAGGCTTTTGCGATGGCCCAATGCCCCTCTGGTTAGGCTGGCGCCTACCCTGGGTGTACCTATTCCCTGCTTTCTTCGTATTGCCTTTCCTATACCATTCGCTCCTTCGTTCCCGACGAACATCTTCACTCCTCCATGAGATTCTCTTCCCTGCAGACGTCTTCTTCGGTTCGTGGTTGGGCTCATCCACCTCCCTGTGTCTCACCTCACCACGGTGGTTCATCTTGCACCTACCACTATTCATCTGGCTGGCAAAGTGCGCACTGCGTCGTGGCTCCTCCACTCTGCCGCTCACTGCCGTTCGCTCATCCACTGAGCTTACTTTATTCACGTTTCTGTGTGGAGGGAGTGCGGTCTGCAGCCTCTTCACTGCCCCAGGCGTTTGTACAGCTGCTCCTCGCCACTCCTCCACACGCATCATCAGGCTTAGTTGGAGGTCCCCGTCGGGGTTTTCCACGACCTCCGACGAACTCTCTGCACTCTCGCCCTCGTTGTCGTCGTCTCTGGCGACGTTTCCCCTGGCGAAGACGGCTTCCTCACTACCCTCTGGAACGACCGATACCTCACCTGGCAGGGTTGTACCGCTGCTTGCAACATAGGCACTCCTGGCCCAATCGGGTTGTATCCTGCCTCCTCCGAGGTCATTACCCAGCACCATCTGTACATGCTCTAGGGGTAATTTAGGGGCTACAGCTACTATAGCTTTCTCGACTCCGCAGTCGGCAATCAGCTGCACTTCGTGAAGTGGCAACCTGTATTCCTCCCCCACACTGCGTATCCTCACCACTCCCACGGGTGAATCATTAAATTCCTTGGGGAGAATACTCCTGGTTACCATACTTATGTCAGCACCCGTATCTCGAAGAACGGCCACCTCCACTGGGTCTGACTTTCCAAACTTCACGTTGGCCTCGAAAACGAAGGGATGTTCACCCAACTTCATTTCCCAACCATTCACGTTGGGTCCACTATAATATGGGGTGAGAACAAACACTCTCTCCTCTTCCAACATTAGTCCTATATTCCTTTGGTGCTCCTCACACTCGCGGGCATAATGTCCTCTCACACCACAGTTGAAGCATCGGCTGCCTCCCCTGGGCGGCCACTCGCCAGTCCCCCTGGCAGTACCACTTGCAGACGTTCCCTGGGTCCTCCTTGGACTCCCTGTCGTCGTGTCCGGGACTGCAGCACTTGCTCCCGAGCTAGGTCCACTGCTCACAGCTTGGGGTTTCCTCCCCACGTCTCTTGGGCTCTTGAACCGGCTTACTTCATAGGGCACACTACTCTTGGGAGAGTCCCCACCCGTCCTCGCTCCTCCTGAACTCCTAAGGTTCCCTCCCGACCTGGGGTAAGGCGAGTGTCTGGGCAGCCCCTCCCTCCTGAGATGTAGTGCCTTATCCAGCATGTCGGCTCGGTCAGCTGCAGCCTTCAGGTCCTTAATACCTGCTTCTCTCAACCTTACTCTTAACTCAGGATGGAGCACTGACATAAACTTCTCCATCACTATCAGTCGTTTGATATCATCCGCCGACTCCGCTTCCTCCGCCTTCAACCATCGTAGGAATTTCCGTTCCATATCCCTGGCGGTCTCGGCGTAAGACTTTCCCGACGCTCTTGTACACTCTCTGAACCGCTTCCGGTACATCTCCGGTGTCAGCCGGAATGAGTGGAGCACCGCATTCTTAATCGCGTCATAACTAGTACACTCCTCTAGGTCCAGCATGTTGTAGGCTTCCCGGGCCTCACCAGTCAACCTGCCCTGGACCAGAGCAGCCCAATCATCTTCCGGCCACTCCTTCAGAGTTGCTATCCGTTCAAAGTGTTCGAAGAACGCCTCAGCTTCTTGTGGTTCGAACGTAGGTAAGTCACGTTCCCTTACTTTGAGGTCATCCCGCCGTGCAGGTAGTGAGGGCAGACCACGCTCAACGCGACGCAATTCGACTTCTTTCTTTGCCTTTATCTCCTCCAGTCGCAGTTGTCTCTCTCCTTCTTCTCGCTGCAGCCGAGCTTCTCGCTCCTCTCGCTGCAGCTCAGCTGCACGTTCCTCTCGCTGCAGCTCAGCTGCACGTTCCTCTCGCTGCAGCTCAGCTGCACGTTCCTCTCGCTGCAGCTGCAGCCGTGCTTCTCTCTCCTCTCGTCGCAGCTGGGCTTCCAGTTGCATCTTCATTATTTCCAGTTGCAGGCTCCTCTTACTACAGCTGGACCTTCCACTGCTCCTATGTTCACTGTGAATTCCCTCCACACTGGTAGGCGCTTGGGGTGGCTCTAGTCGGGACGGTTCACCTTGCGACAGCTCTCCTCGGGGCGGCTCCTCTTGAGATGGCTCCTCTCCCGTCGCCTCCACTCGAGCTGTGAGCTGTGCCATGATCTCTATCCTTCGCTCCGCTACCTTAGTCGTCCTCAACCTGATCCCAAAGTGGTTTGCCACTTGTTGGAGCTGGACCTTGGTACACTCCTCCAAAATTCTCTCGTCCCTTGTGTCAATAAATTTCTTTACTTTGTCCTTCTCCATCTCTATATCATTGAGCATACACGACAGCACAGACAAGTTAGTAGGCACTAATTTCACCGTTTCAGTCCCTTAGCTGGTTGAGTAGCAGTACAACTGAATTCACTGGCCACACTGTATTTGTACCCTGGCAACCCTTGTCTTGAAACTGGGCCACACTGTAGCTTGATCCACGCTTCCTGGCGAAGTTCCCAGTTCTTGGCTACCGGGGTTCGAATCCTGGCAAGGTCGCCAGTTCTTGTCACGTGGAGGGGTGGGCCGGGGCTCTGCTAGCACTTGGCTGCTAGGGGCTCAAAAGGCCGAATACTCAGCCCCTCCGACTCCCAGGATTCACCGGAGCCTCCTTGGTCACACAGGAGAGGACCAATAATGCCCACCTCCGCAGGTCTTTGCTTCCACCACAAAAGGGGGTGTCACTGATTCACCCTGGAAGCCCTTCAGTCAAACACGGGGAAACTACTGTTAACAGTTCCGGCCTAGACCCGTGGAGGAGTGAAGGAAGACTCAGGCTTACCTTATAACCATAACCTCCCTGAATCTTGCCTGCCAGACAAAAAGGTTGCAGGAACTCCTTTCCCGCCTGTCTTCTCTATCTTCTTCTTAACAAGGTCGCCAACTGGGTTATTATATCTGCACCCCAGCAATGCAGTTCAGTGGGTGTATTATATATATTGTTTGTAGCCAGAAGATTGCTACTCCCATAGATCTGCTACTAGACTGTTGGCCCAGGGTACTCTCCCAGGAAGGTCTGTGTGGCTTTACCTCTCTATAGCCACTACGTTAATAGTTGCCACCATTCAGGCACTGATACTGATTGGATGGCTAAGGGTACACTTTTATATAGGTCCGTGCTGTCTTTACCACTCTCCAGGCAATAAGAACTTTTATAGAGAACGGAGTGTTCCCTAGGTGGTACTATGATAACCTTCGTGTATGCTCATAGAGAAATATTATAAATGGAGGCACACTTAAACACAGTGATAAAATGTGTGAATTTACTGACGCAAATTACATGATCACACATACAATCACAAGTCATACATGAATATGAAAATAAGGATAATAGGTCTGGAGATCGTCAGCCTCATCTTCCACGACCTCCAACACTCCTTCAACTGGGCAGAAAGACAGGAGTCCCACACTCTCTCACAGAAGGGGCTTTTCACCACGTCGGCGCCTCTTCTTCACTGTCCTGCCATCCATACACACTGTCCCCTCTGACAGTCCTGGACACAAGCTGCCTTGCAGCCAATTCTACTACTAAAGTATTAATGTCCTGTTGCCACATACTTAAGTAACTATTGTGGCCTAACTAGCCTACTCACACAAGGGGTAATGGGAGGGAAAATGATCTACCTTACATTCCTGTCTCACGACGCCTGTCCCTCGATGGTGTGAGGTTCCCACGCTCCCTGAGTCGATCCTCAACGCTCCAGGAACGTTCCACAGGTCCTCAGGTGTCGTGGAGCCTTCGCGTCATCGCCGTTCCAATCCCTGAGATTCAGCTTCCCCAATCCTGGTTCATCGATGGGCACTGAGCTAACCACTATTTTCCCACACTCGCCCCTTCCACAAGGCGTTGCTCCTTGTCCTAGGCACGGTGTCGTCCTTCCATAACCCTCAGTGGATGTGACCCGGTCACAGCTAGGCTTGCCCGCCACACCTTTTCAGACCCTCAACGTTCAGCGTCGCCGCCCATGTCGTCGCCGAATGTTTTCCAAGTTTGGCACTCTTTCGCTCAATAAACTTGGTTCCTTTTTGCTTCCCAGAAGCGCGGGGTCTCCAATACAGCAGATGGGCTGCAATAGCCAGCACTAATCCAGTAAGAAAGGCTTGTAGAGCCTCTAATCCTTGAGAGCAGACCGAGGCGTGTCCTCTCGCTTCTGAGGTTAGGTCAACTCTGACGTTGGCGCCGCCCGGGGCACTCGGTGACGTCACGGCGGGCCCTGATTGGTCGCCCGCGACCTAAGTCGGCCAATCCGCGATCGGCTAGTGTCCCTTCCAAAAGGTCATATCTGCATTAGGGGATACTCTTTCATTTTATATCAGGGCGGCAATTTCCCCTTATTTACAACTTATAATGAAACGTTCTCCCTTAACTGGTAGCCGGTCTGGTCGCCACATATATCAATAGATTCCCTGAACCTCGGAGAATCAGTAGGGAGAGCTGATAAGACTCTTAAAGCCGGCAAACGAAAGAAATAGGAGAGGGCACTGTAACACCACTTATTGTACCTGACCTCAATCCACCATTCTCTCCTACCTATTTATGTCCAATACTCGACCTGTACCAGTACTCGACCTGTAAAACCACTCCTTCTGAAAATGTATTAATATACGAAAGTAATTAAGGAAATTCTAGTTTCAATTTTCTTCCTTGTCTGACACTGTCATATATATATATATTTATATATATATATATATATATATATATATATATATATATATATATATATATATATATATATATATATATATATATATATATATATATATGTATATATATATATGTCTGAAAACTCACACCCCAGAAGTGACTCGAACCCATACTCCCAGGAGCAACGCAACTGGTAACTACGGGGGGCCTTAATCCGCTTGACCACCACGGCCGGACAAAAGGAAGTGATAGCCGAAGCTATTTGAACCACTTCCCCGCCGGCAACTTGGATGGTAATCTTGGGCATAGCATTTTATCAAATCACCTCATTCTTTGGGGCACACGTGAGGAACACAAATGCGAACAAGCCTGAATGGTCCCCAGGACTATATGCGTCTGAAAACTCACACCCCAGAATTGACTCGAACCCATACACCCAGGAGCAACGCAACTGGTAACTACGGGGCGCCTTAATCCGCTTGACCATCACGGCCGGACAAAAGGAAGTGATAGCCGAAGCTATCTGAACCACTTCCCTGCCGGCAACTCGGATGGTAATCTTGGGCATAGCATTTTATCAAATCACCTCATTCTTTGGGGCACACGTGAGGAACACAAATGCGAACAAGCCTGAATGGTCCCCAGGACTATATGCGTCTGAAAACTCACACCCCAGAAGTGACTCGAACCCATACTCCCAGGAGCAACGCAACTGGTAACTACAGGGCGCCTTAATCCGCTTGACCATCACGGCCGGACAAAAGGAAGTGATAGCCGAAGCTATTTGAACCACTTCCCCGCCGGCAACTCGGATGGTAATCTTGGGCATAGCATTTCACCAAATCACCTCATTCTTTGGGGCACAAGTGAGGAACACAAATGCGAACAAGCCTGAATGGTCCCCAGGACTATATGCGTCTGAAAACTCACACCCCAGAAGTGACTCGAACCCATACTCCCAGGAGCAACGCAACTGGTAACTACGGGGCGCCTTAATCCGCTTGACCATCAGTCCAGGGGACCATTCAGGCTTGTTCGCATTTGTGTTATAATATACATATAATATATATATAATATATCTATAATAGTATATTTTGGTAGCAGTCTTTCCTGTAGACATATATTATTAAATATGACCGAAAAAGTAAGATTAATAATTTTAACACGAATTTTCTCAATATTTCGTACATTTCTTTTCACTGTTGGAGGTAATTCAAAAATCAATTCTCCAAAATTCATTTTTATTTCTAGTCTGACGCGACACTTGAGCGCGTTTCGTAAAACTTATTACATTTTCAAAGAATTTACACATACACAACTGAATAGAACTTACATATATCCGATTTGTTTATATCTACATTTGAGTGAGGTTGATGGGGGTGAGGTGGTATTTAATAGGGTATTAATTTCATCAACACAAGACAGAACACGAAACAATGGGTATTGAAATGGAAGTGATTGTAGAAAGCCTATTGGTCCATATTTCTTGATGCTTCTATATTGGAGTGGAGTCTTGAGGTGGGTAGAATATAGTTGTGCATTAATTGGCTGTTGATTGCTGGTGTTGACTTCTTAATGTGCAGTGCCTCGCAAACGTCAAGCCATCTGCTATCGCTGTATCTATCGATGATTTCTGTGTTGTTTACTAGGATTTCTCTGGCGATGGTTTGGTTGTGGAAAGAGATTATATGTTCCTTAATGGAGCCCTGTTGCTTATGTATCGTTAAACGCCTAGATAGAGATGTTGTTGTCTTGCCTATATACTGGGTTTTTTGGAGCTTACAGTCCCCAAGTGGGCATTTGAAGGCATAGACGACGTTGGTCTCTTTTAAAGCGTTCTGCTTTGTATCTGGAGAGTTTCTCATGAGTAGGTTGGCCGTTTTTCTGGTTTTATAGTAAATCGTCAGTTGTGTGAGATTTTTTTTCTTTGACAGGTTATCAAAAGAAGTAAGTCCTGTTGATGTTACGTTAATCGCAACTACCTCGCAAGAGAGGCAGACCTTAAACAGCAAGAGCTTCCAGTGGCAGATATTTAATCTTAAAGCCTAAGATCATAGGACCGCGGGAGCAAACCGCCAGGCGAAACCACTCGGGTAACACCTGTCACTTAGGTCGCTGGCTCCTCCTAGTTAACAAACTAATAAAGGGTAGCCGACGGGTTCTCACCTCTTATTTATAGAAGTGTGGTGCTGTGCAATGGACTCGAGCTTTAGATACAGACTTGATATGAACATAAGCATGCAAAGCATTGCAGAACATAAAATGTGGGGCAGTAATATTGGAAGGTTTGACGTAAACGACCGTTTCTATAACACAACAATTTATTCACAAAACAAGAACTAAAACTACTACACAGTGAATTTACGTTACTTTACTGTCACTCCAGTGGCACATTAAAGGACAGCTAATCAACAGCCTGATGGACCCACGGTCTCCTTATCCCGTCGTCGCTGACTGAACAATGACACTAACTGAACAAAGTGGTGCCCACTGGTGACGCAAGCTTGCAATCAATATTGTCACGGCTTCACGGTGACCAATACTATAATCACAAAAACTTGACTGGCGCTCGCTGCCCACAACAAGGTACCAAGTAACAAGGCGGTTAATCCAAGAATGATAACCTCTTATAAAAAATCTTACGTTAACACTTGTCTCTCAGGACAATCAAAACAAAAGTTACTCTAATTGAATTTAAACAATTACGTTAACACACACGTGTCTCAACGACACTTAAATGGCAGCAATAACTTGTAAATCAATTAATTACATCAACTTGAAAGTCAAGCATTCGGTGAGTAATTCCCAATTAATTACTGAATACAACATCCTATTAATACAGACGAGTATTGTCAAAGCCTGCTGTCTCTCAACTGACAGTTCACTTCCGGTCTTACGACAAGATTACCTTAACGAGGGTAGACTACTGTACCACACACAATGTTCCAATACTCCGTGTAAACAACATCATCAACACCTGGTGAATTCACTAAGTGGCGATTACTAATTATCTTTAATTAACTACGAGTGCTTAATCACTCTGTCCGCAGACAGATCTGATCAGTACAACGAATTACAGCAGCTTAATTACAGC
>NC_091164.1:16584014-16589014 GCF_040958095.1 Procambarus clarkii
GTGGGTTAAAGCATACTAGTTATGCCTGCTACTGGAAGGTAGTTGTGCTTTCTGGGTTCGAGTCCCACTGGTGGGTGTTGTCCAAAGATTATTTAATCTTCACTTGTGGTTTATGCAAGTATAGGCTTATAAGCTGGACACGAGTTCTCTCACATTGACAGTGGCTTGATGGAAAATGCAGACTGACCCCACACTCATCTGGTGCCTTCGGGAAGTGGAGATGTTTGAGATATATATCTCGAACTATCTACTTCTTTTGAAAGGTCTGATGGTGTAGTGGGTTAAAGCATACTAGTTATGCCTGCTACTGGAAGGTAGTTGTGCTTTCTGGGTTCGAGTCCCACTGGTGGGTGTTGTCCAAAGATTATTTAATCTTCACTTGTGGTTTATGCAAGTATAGGCTTATAAGCTGGACACGAGTTCTCTCACATTGACAGTGGCTTGATGGAAAATGCAGACTGACCCCACACTCATCTGGTGCCTTCGGGAAGTGGAGATGTTTGAGATATATATCTCGAACTATCTACTTCTTTTGAAAGGTCTGATGGTGTAGTGGGTTAAAGCATACTAGTTATGCCTGCTACTGGAAGGTAGTTGTGCTTTCTGGGTTCGAGTCCCACTGGTGGGTGTTGTCCAAAGATTATTTAATCTTCACTTGTGGTTTATGCAAGTATAGGCTTATAAGCTGGACACGAGTTCTCTCACATTGACAGTGGCTTGATGGAAAATGCAGACTGACCCCACACTCATCTGGTGCCTTCGGGAAGTGGAGATGTTTGAGATATATATCTCGAACTATCTACTTCTTTTGAAAGGTCTGATGGTGTAGTGGGTTAAAGCATACTAGTTATGCCTGCTACTGGAAGGTAGTTGTGCTTTCTGGGTTCGAGTCCCACTGGTGGGTGTTGTCCAAAGATTATTTAATCTTCACTTGTGGTTTATGCAAGTATAGGCTTATAAGCTGGACACGAGTTCTCTCACATTGACAGTGGCTTGATGGAAAATGCAGACTGACCCCACACTCATCTGGTGCCTTCGGGAAGTGGAGATGTTTGAGATATATATCTCGAACTATCTACTTCTTTTGAAAGGTCTGATGGTGTAGTGGGTTAAAGCATACTAGTTATGCCTGCTACTGGAAGGTAGTTGTGCTTTCTGGGTTCGAGTCCCACTGGTGGGTGTTGTCCAAAGATTATTTAATCTTCACTTGTGGTTTATGCAAGTATAGGCTTATAAGCTGGACACGAGTTCTCTCACATTGACAGTGGCTTGATGGAAAATGCAGACTGACCCCACACTCATCTGGTGCCTTCGGGAAGTGGAGATGTTTGAGATATATATCTCGAACTATCTACTTCTTTTGAAAGGTCTGATGGTGTAGTGGGTTAAAGCATACTAGTTATGCCTGCTACTGGAAGGTAGTTGTGCTTTCTGGGTTCGAGTCCCACTGGTGGGTGTTGTCCAAAGATTATTTAATCTTCACTTGTGGTTTATGCAAGTATAGGCTTATAAGCTGGACACGAGTTCTCTCACATTGACAGTGGCTTGATGGAAAATGCAGACTGACCCCACACTCATCTGGTGCCTTCGGGAAGTGGAGATGTTTGAGATATATATCTCGAACTATCTACTTCTTTTGAAAGGTCTGATGGTGTAGTGGGTTAAAGCATACTAGTTATGCCTGCTACTGGAAGGTAGTTGTGCTTTCTGGGTTCGAGTCCCACTGGTGGGTGTTGTCCAAAGATTATTTAATCTTCACTTGTGGTTTATGCAAGTATAGGCTTATAAGCTGGACACGAGTTCTCTCACATTGACAGTGGCTTGATGGAAAATGCAGACTGACCCCACACTCATCTGGTGCCTTCGGGAAGTGGAGATGTTTGAGATATATATCTCGAACTATCTACTTCTTTTGAAAGGTCTGATGGTGTAGTGGGTTAAAGCATACTAGTTATGCCTGCTACTGGAAGGTAGTTGTGCTTTCTGGGTTCGAGTCCCACTGGTGGGTGTTGTCCAAAGATTATTTAATCTTCACTTGTGGTTTATGCAAGTATAGGCTTATAAGCTGGACACGAGTTCTCTCACATTGACAGTGGCTTGATGGAAAATGCAGACTGACCCCACACTCATCTGGTGCCTTCGGGAAGTGGAGATGTTTGAGATATATATCTCGAACTATCTACTTCTTTTGAAAGGTCTGATGGTGTAGTGGGTTAAAGCATACTAGTTATGCCTGCTACTGGAAGGTAGTTGTGCTTTCTGGGTTCGAGTCCCACTGGTGGGTGTTGTCCAAAGATTATTTAATCTTCACTTGTGGTTTATGCAAGTATAGGCTTATAAGCTGGACACGAGTTCTCTCACATTGACAGTGGCTTGATGGAAAATGCAGACTGACCCCACACTCATCTGGTGCCTTCGGGAAGTGGAGATGTTTGAGATATATATCTCGAACTATCTACTTCTTTTGAAAGGTCTGATGGTGTAGTGGGTTAAAGCATACTAGTTATGCCTGCTACTGGAAGGTAGTTGTGCTTTCTGGGTTCGAGTCCCACTGGTGGGTGTTGTCCAAAGATTATTTAATCTTCACTTGTGGTTTATGCAAGTATAGGCTTATAAGCTGGACACGAGTTCTCTCACATTGACAGTGGCTTGATGGAAAATGCAGACTGACCCCACACTCATCTGGTGCCTTCGGGAAGTGGAGATGTTTGAGATATATATCTCGAACTATCTACTTCTTTTGAAAGGTCTGATGGTGTAGTGGGTTAAAGCATACTAGTTATGCCTGCTACTGGAAGGTAGTTGTGCTTTCTGGGTTCGAGTCCCACTGGTGGGTGTTGTCCAAAGATTATTTAATCTTCACTTGTGGTTTATGCAAGTATAGGCTTATAAGCTGGACACGAGTTCTCTCACATTGACAGTGGCTTGATGGAAAATGCAGACTGGCCCCACACTCATCTGGTGCCTTCGGGAAGTGGAGATGTTTGAGATATATATCTCGAACTATCTACTTCTTTTGAAAGGTCTGATGGTGTAGTGGGTTAAAGCATACTAGTTATGCCTGCTACTGGAAGGTAGTTGTGCTTTCTGGGTTCGAGTCCCACTGGTGGGTGTTGTCCAAAGATTATTTAATCTTCACTTGTGGTTTATGCAAGTATAGGCTTATAAGCTGGACACGAGTTCTCTCACATTGACAGTGGCTTGATGGAAAATGCAGACTGACCCCACACTCATCTGGTGCCTTCGGGAAGTGGAGATGTTTGAGATATATATCTCGAACTATCTACTTCTTTTGAAAGGTCTGATGGTGTAGTGGGTTAAAGCATACTAGTTATGCCTGCTACTGGAAGGTAGTTGTGCTTTCTGGGTTCGAGTCCCACTGGTGGGTGTTGTCCAAAGATTATTTAATCTTCACTTGTGGTTTATGCAAGTATAGGCTTATAAGCTGGACACGAGTTCTCTCACATTGACAGTGGCTTGATGGAAAATGCAGACTGACCCCACACTCATCTGGTGCCTTCGGGAAGTGGAGATGTTTGAGATATATATCTCGAACTATCTACTTCTTTTGAAAGGTCTGATGGTGTAGTGGGTTAAAGCATACTAGTTATGCCTGCTACTGGAAGGTAGTTGTGCTTTCTGGGTTCGAGTCCCACTGGTGGGTGTTGTCCAAAGATTATTTAATCTTCACTTGTGGTTTATGCAAGTATAGGCTTATAAGCTGGACACGAGTTCTCTCACATTGACAGTGGCTTGATGGAAAATGCAGACTGACCCCACACTCATCTGGTGCCTTCGGGAAGTGGAGATGTTTGAGATATATATCTCGAACTATCTACTTCTTTTGAAAGGTCTGATGGTGTAGTGGGTTAAAGCATACTAGTTATGCCTGCTACTGGAAGGTAGTTGTGCTTTCTGGGTTCGAGTCCCACTGGTGGGTGTTGTCCAAAGATTATTTAATCTTCACTTGTGGTTTATGCAAGTATAGGCTTATAAGCTGGACACGAGTTCTCTCACATTGACAGTGGCTTGATGGAAAATGCAGACTGACCCCACACTCATCTGGTGCCTTCGGGAAGTGGAGATGTTTGAGATATATATCTCGAACTATCTACTTCTTTTGAAAGGTCTGATGGTGTAGTGGGTTAAAGCATACTAGTTATGCCTGCTACTGGAAGGTAGTTGTGCTTTCTGGGTTCGAGTCCCACTGGTGGGTGTTGTCCAAAGATTATTTAATCTTCACTTGTGGTTTATGCAAGTATAGGCTTATAAGCTGGACACGAGTTCTCTCACATTGACAGTGGCTTGATGGAAAATGCAGACTGACCCCACACTCATCTGGTGCCTTCGGGAAGTGGAGATGTTTGAGATATATATCTCGAACTATCTACTTCTTTTGAAAGGTCTGATGGTGTAGTGGGTTAAAGCATACTAGTTATGCCTGCTACTGGAAGGTAGTTGTGCTTTCTGGGTTCGAGTCCCACTGGTGGGTGTTGTCCAAAGATTATTTAATCTTCACTTGTGGTTTATGCAAGTATAGGCTTATAAGCTGGACACGAGTTCTCTCACATTGACAGTGGCTTGATGGAAAATGCAGACTGACCCCACACTCATCTGGTGCCTTCGGGAAGTGGAGATGTTTGAGATATATATCTCGAACTATCTACTTCTTTTGAAAGGTCTGATGGTGTAGTGGGTTAAAGCATACTAGTTATGCCTGCTACTGGAAGGTAGTTGTGCTTTCTGGGTTCGAGTCCCACTGGTGGGTGTAGTCCAAAGATTATTTAATCTTCACTTGTGGTTTATGCAAGTATAGGCTTATAAGCTGGACACGAGTTCTCTCACATTGACAGTGGCTTGATGGAAAATGCAGACTGACCCCACACTCATCTGGTGCCTTCGGGAAGTGGAGATGTTTGAGATATATATCTCGAACTATCTACTTCTTTTGAAAGGTCTGATGGTGTAGTGGGTTAAAGCATACTAGTTATGCCTGCTAC
>NC_091164.1:16591514-16634014 GCF_040958095.1 Procambarus clarkii
CACTGAGGCGCTGGAACAAGAAACTTTTTGCTCTCTGGTCTTTTGTAGCGCTGATCAATTTGTCCCCCAATTCCTTCAGGAACTTTAATGCACATTTTCCCCACGAACCGAGGGTCTCCGAGCCGATCGGAACAAAGCTGTAGCAGTGTGCTAGACCTCTGTATTTAATAATTTTCTGCAATTCCCTGAAAGAAGCAGCACCACCGCTTTCACGTGTGCTGTAGTGGAGGTAGGTACTGGCCAGTGTGGCAGCGCACGTGTAGTCCCATACCACTTGCTTACCATCCTTCCAAGGTAGCAAGGTGACCCCATCAGGGCGCTTCTGAGGGTCGTTAGGTCTGGATAAGTGTGGTTCTCTTTGTGCCGGGCAGCGGGCTGTGGCGAGGCTCCTCTTGATGATGTCGTTGACTTCTTCATGTCTTGCAATTTTACCCTGTGATTTACGACATACCAGACCATGACGACCATATTGGTCTGCCATCGCAGTTCCGCAGATGCACCTATGTTCGGTGAGGATGGGGGCGGCAAGGCGAAGGGCAACTCCAATGCGGAGAGCGTCATGACTGAGGCGAGTTCCCAGGGCTGCATTGGGCACAGCAAATAAAAAATCCCCGGCGTGGGGTGCTGTTACCGCTAGGAGGCGGGCTTTGTTTTCAGCATCAGCGTTGTCAATCATTGCTGTGACAGTCTTTTCCATTATGGGGCTATCCCAGTGGGCCTGCTTGTGGTCTTTTGGGACTTGTGGTCGGGGTTGAGGGTGTGCAATGGTGTCCCATTGTCTGGCTGCTTCGATGAACGTTTGATCATGAGTTCCCGCTGTCTCTCTCATACGCTCTGGTAGGATCTGCCCTACCAATTCGTTGGCTGCTGTACATGAGGATAAGAATGCTGGAAGTGCTACCTCAGTTGCCTTTCGTATGCCTATCCCTCCAAATCTCACTGGTAGTGTTGCTTGGTCCCACTGACTGTCATCTAAATCTAGGTTGAGCGCCTTCCTGAATATTGACCTGAGGAGCTCATCATATTTATTTAGAAGTGGGTTGCCAAAAGTTGGTGCACACCTTAAGAAGTATGTTAGCCTGGGCAGGGTAAGGCACTTTGTGAGAAGGTAGAGGGCATCGTGGGAGTCCAAGTCCCCAATTCTCTCTTCCATCCTCTTTAGGTCTCTAAACTTTTCGTCAAGGACTGCAGCAATGGCATTGTGGCCCAGAGGTGCTCCGAGTAGTGTGCTGTCGGTAGGTTTAACGACTGAGGCTTCTGGTAGAACTGATTTCACTGCTCTAATGACTACTTCACTAGATGCAATAATTTCGCACTTGGAGGGGCTAAGAACGAGACCCATGGACTCCCCCCGTGTCTTCACCAGCTGTAAGTCTTCTAGCAGGGAATCTTGTGTGCCTGCCAGAGTGCCATCATCCAGGAACCAGATGTTGAGCTCGCTGGACAGTCTGGTTGTAATTTCTCGAACCGCTATGCAAAAGAGGAACGGTGCAAGTGGGTCACCCTGTTGAATTCCCTCTGCTGAGGTGACTTCATGTTTGCCAAACAGGAGGGTTGAGTCTTTGAAGTAGCCTGCTGACACAAACGGGAGAATGCTTGGGCAATGTTCCTGGACTGCAGTGAGGATTGCTTCCCTTTTGACCGAGTTGAAAGCGTTTTTAAAATCTAATTTTACTACTGCCTGGTCTTCAGTAAGAGAGCTAATGTAGGCTCGTGCAGCATGAGCCGCTGCTTCACAGCCTTGGGGGACTCCAAACCCCAGCTGGTTGGGTTGCAGCATGGTGGCTGCTTCCGTTCGGATACTTCTGACAGCAGCCCTTGCAACTAGGCGGCGAAGGGTATTACCAACGGCAATGGGTCTGATTCCTCCTCCCTTCTTTTTGAGGGCACACAGGGATGCACCAAAGAAGAATGGTTTGATTTCATCAGGGATTAACCCGGCGAGGCAGTTGTTGACAAACGTTGTGATTTCTGTCAGGAGCGCTTCTGCAGCTGGGCCAAGAACAGGGTTCACCATTTCCTTCTATTTCCTTATATAATATATATATATATATATATTATATATATATATAATATATATATAATATATATATATATATATATATATATATATATATATATATATATATATATATATTTATATATATATTATATATATTATTTACATATATATTATATTATATATATTATATATATAATATATATTATATATGTATATATATATATATTATATATATATTATATATATTATATAAATATATATATATATATTTTATATATATATATATGTATATATATATATATATATATATATATATATATATATATATATATATATATATATATATATATATATATATATATATATATATGTCGTACCTAGTAGCCAGAACGCACTTCTCTACCTACTATGCAAGGCCCGATTTGCCTAATAAGCCAAGTTTTCATGAATTAATGTTTTTTCGACGACCTAACCTACCTAACCTAACCTAACCTAACTTTCTCGGCTACCTAACCTAACCTAACCTATAAAGATAGGTTAGGTTAGGTTAGGTAGGGTTGGTTAGGTTTGGTCATATATCTACGTTAATTTTAACTCCAAGAAAAAAAAATTAACCTCATACATAATGAAATGGGTAGCTTTATCATTTCATAAGAAAAATATTAGAGAAAATATATTAATTCAGGAAAACTTGGCTTATTAGGCAAATCGGGCCTTGCATAATAGGCTGAGAAGTGCGTTCTGGCTACTAGGTACGACATATATATATATGTAACTGAAAACTCACACCCCAGAAGTGACTCGAACCCATACTCCCAGAAGCAACGCAACTGGTATGTACAAGACGCCTTAATCCACTTTACCATCACGACCGGACAAAATGAGGTGATAGCCGAGGCTATTTGAACCACCCCACCGCCGGCACTCGGATAGTAATCTTGGGCATAGCATTTTACCAAATCACCTCATTCTTTGGGGCACACGTGAGGAACACAAATGCGAACAAGCCTAAATGGTCCCCAGGACAATATGCAACTGAAAACTCACACCCCAGAAGTGACTCGAACCCATACTCCCAGAAGCAACGCAACTGGTATGTACAAGACGCCTTAATCCACTAGACCATCACGACCGGACAAAATGAGGTGATAGCCGAGGCTATTTGAACCACCCCACCACCGGCACTCGGATATATATATATATATATATATATATATATATGTCGTACCTAGTAGCCAAAACGCACTTCTCAGCCTACTATGCAAGGCCCGATTTGCCTAATAAGCCAAGTTTTCCTGAATTAATATATTTTCTCTAATTTTTTTCTTATGAAGTGATAAAGCTACCCATTTCATTATGTATGAGGTCAATTTTATTTTATTGCAGTTAAAATTAACGTAGATATATAACCGAACCTAACCAACCCTACCTAACCTAACCTAACCTATCTTTATAGGTTAGGTTGGGTTAGGTAACCGAAAAAGGTAGGTTAGGTTAAGTTAGGTAGGTTAGGTCGTCGAAAAAACATTAATTCATGAAAACTTGGCTTATTAGGCAAATTGGGCCTTGCATAGTAGGCTGAGAAGTGCGTTCTGGCTACTAGGTACGACATATATATATATATATATATATATATATATATATATATATATATATATATATATATATATATATATATATATATATATATATTATATATATATATATTATATATATATTATATATATATATATATATATATATATATTATATATATATATATATATATATATATATATATATGCGAACAAGCCTGAATGGTCCCCAGGACTATATGCGAATGAAAACTCACACCCCAGAAGTGACTCGAACCCATACTCCCAGAAGCAACGCAACTGGTAACTACAGGGCGCCTTAATCCGCTTGACCATCACGGCCGTCAAAAGGAAGTGATAGCCGAGGCTATTTGAGCCACTTCCCCGACGGCAACTCGGATGGTAATCTTGGGCATAGCATTTCACCAAATCACCTCATTCTTTGGGGCACACGTGAGGAACACAAATGCGAACAAGCCTGAATGGTCCCAGGACTATATGCGAATGAAAACTCACACCCCAGAAGTGACTCGAACCCATACTCCCAGAAGCAACGCAACTGGTAACTACAGGGCGCCTTAATCCGCTTGACCATCACGGCCGTCAAAAGGAAGTGATAGCCGAGGCTATTTGAGCCACTTCCCCGACGGCAACTCGGATGGTAATCTCGGGCATAGCATTTCACCAAATCACCTCATTCTTTGGGGCACACGTGAGGAACACAAATGCGAACAAGCCTGAATGGTCTCCAGGACTATATGCGAATGAAAACTCACACCCCAGAAGTGACTCGAACCCATACTCCCAGAAGCAACGCAACTGGTAACTACACGGCGCCTTAATCCGCTTGACCATCACGGCCGTCAAAAGGAAGTGATAGCCGAGGCTATTTGAGCCACTTCCCCGACGGCAACTCGGATGGTAATCTTGGGCATAGCATTTCACCAAATCACCTCATTCTTTGGGGCACACGTGAGGAACACAAATGCGAACAAGCCTGAATGGTCCCCAGGACTATATGCGAATGAAAACTCACACCCCAGAAGTGACTCGAACCCATACTCCCAGAAGCAACGCAACTGGTAACTACAGGGCGCCTTAATCCGCTTGACCATCACGGCCGTCAAAAGGAAGTGATAGCCGAGGCTATTTGAGCCACTTCCCCGACGGCAACTCGGATGGTAATCTTGGGCATAGCATTTCACCAAATCACCTCATTCTTTGGGGCACACGTGAGGAACACAAATGCGAACAAGCCTGAATGGTCCCCAGGACTATATGCGAATGAAAACTCACACCCCAGAAGTGACTCGAACCCATACTCCCAGAAGCAACGCAACTGGTAACTACAGGGCGCCTTAATCCGCTTGACCATCACGGCCGTCAAAAGGAAGTGATAGCCGAGGCTATTTGAGCCACTTCCCCGACGGCAACTCGGATGGTAATCTTGGGCATAGCATTTCACCAAATCACCTCATTCTTTGGGGCACACGTGAGGAACACAAATGCGAACAAGCCTGAATGGTCCCCAGGACTATATGCGAATGAAAACTCATTGAGTTTGAAAACTCATTGAGTTTTTGGGTGTGAGTTTTCATTCGCATATAGTCCTGGGGACCATTCAGGCTTGTTCGCATTTGTGTTCCTCACGTGTGCCCCAAAGAATGAGGTGATTTGGTGAAATGCTATGCCCAAGATTACCATCCGAGTTGCCGTCGGGGAAGTGGCTCAAATAGCCTCGGCTATCACTTCCTTTTGACGGCCGTGATGGTCAAGCGGATTAAGGCGCCCTGTAGTTACCAGTTGCGTTGCTTCTGGGAGTATGGGTTCGAGTCACTTCTGGGGTGTGAGTTTTCATTCGCATATAGTTTAATAATATATATATATATATATATATATATATATATATATATATATATATATTATTAAATATGACCGAAAAAGTAAGATTAATAATTCTAACACGAATTTTCTCAATCTTTCGTACATTTCTTTTCACTGTTGGAGGGAAATCAAAAATCAATTCTCGAAAATTCATTTTTATTTCTAGTCTGACGCAACACGAGCGCGTTTCGTAAAACTTATTACATTTTCAAAGACTTTAGTTCACAAATACACAACTGAATAGAACTTACGCATCTCCGATTTTATATCTACATTTGAGTGAGGTGGAAGGGGTGATGTGGCATTAACACAAGACAGAACAAGAGGGGGCATTAATAGGGTATTAATTTCATCAACACAAGACAGAACAAGAGGTGGTATTAATAGGGTATTAACTTCATCAACACAAGACAGAACACGAAACAATGGGTATTGAATAGAAGTGTTTGTAGAAAGCCTATTGGTCCATATTTCTTGATGCTTCTATATTGGAGCGGAGTCTTGAGGTGGGTAGAATATAGTTGTGCATTAATTGGCTGTTGATTGCTGGTGTTGACTTCTTGATGTGTAGTGCCTCGCAAACGTCAAGCCGCCTGCTATCGCTGTATCTATCGATGATTTCTGTGTTGTTTACTAGGATTTCTCTGGCGATGGTTTGGTTGTGGGAAGAGATTATATGTTCCTTAATGGAGCCCTGTTGCTTATGCATCGTTAAACGCCTAGAAAGAGATGTTGTTGTCTTGCCTATATACTGGGTTTTTTGGAGCTTACAGTCCCCAAGAGGGCATTTGAAGGCATAGACGACGTTAGTCTCTTTTAAAGCTTTCTGTTTTGTGTCTGGAGAGTTTCTCATTTCAGGTCCTAGTCAACAACGGCTTCTCCAATGGTTTCGTCGAAGACATCATAAGAAGGAAAGTGAAACGCCATGCAACCTCTGAAGAGACAACTAACACAACACCTATACCCCCTATTAGACTATTTTACAGGAACTTCTTTTCCACAGCTCATAAAACGGAGGAAAGGGTCCTGAAAGATATTGTTAATAGAAACGTTATCGCTACAGACAGAAATCAGAGGATACAACTGACGATTTACTATAAAACCAGAAAAACGGCCAGCCTACTCATGAGAAACTCTCCAGACACAAAACAGAACGCTTTAAACGATCACTAAACACTGATCATTTGTATGCGGAAAATCCACAGAGAAATGGGAAAGAGAGATGAACGTTTCAGCCGATCTGGGCCTTTGTCAGCACCGGACTGAAAGAAATCACAAAGGAAGAGTGGAGGCAGACACTAGATGTTGACCACCATCTCCTTGGGAAAGAATTAACCAGATAAAGGTATAGATTAGCTTAGAGTGGTCAGAAGGATTTAAGTGGCAAGAATAAAAGATTAAAGAAAAAGCCTCATTGAACCTTCATAAAATATTAATATAATATTGTTATGAGACAATGTAACTCTCTCTATCATAGTTTTTTTTTAACTGTTGTGCAATATTGTAACTTAAAATTGGGTCAAATTCGTAAATACCAGTACTAACATTCAGAAGATTTGGACATGGACTAATTAGAACAGACTCAATTAAATTTCGTTCCACAAAGCCATTGCAATTGGTAATGCTTTTCGTCCCATCACAATTTGCGTGTGATCACGCAAACTTGTGTGTAGATACAAATCATTAGACGTTTGAGCAGTTCTTATACTATAAGCATGTTGGGACATACGTAATTATAAGGATTTTCTGTTTGTCCAAGGTACACAGACTCACAATCATTGCAGGGAATAGAATACACATAACCTGCTGTACCAGGGGAGTTTTTTTTTTATTAAGTTCAACTTGATCGTATTATTAGTGAACACCAAATTGATATTAAGGTTCTTAAAAACTGGGGAAAGTTTCTCAAATCCCATCGCATAAGGTATGTGGGACATTTCGGGCTTGACTCTAATTATTTAAATATTAATATAGTAAAATTAATTACGAAGGACCACCCGCTTTTATAGTAAAGAGGGAAACTGAGAAAATATGATCATTAGATAATTCCTAGATGAACCAGTAACTATGGATAAAATACTAGAGAATATGATCATTGAAATAATTAATGGGCTGTATAATTAAATGAATCAAACCTCAAACACCTACATTGGGGGGTTATTACTGGAACTCAGTACGTCCAGGAACTAGTGTGGTTCGTTCACTAATCCAATGTATAATAATCTAATCCTATGAATACTTATGAAATCATTATCGTTATCATTAATGGGAACATAGATCATGAACATGAATAATAATAATCATAATAAACACATGGTAATCCAATGAACAGAGTTCTGCATGTAAAAGAGTACAGATAAGAAATTAGAGGAATACAAAGCAATCTTAACTTAATGACGATTCTTAGAAGTTAGTCACGACGCTTCCTCTGATTCTCCTGGACTCGTCATGGAACACTAGGAGTTGATTAACAAGGGAAATGACAGCTCGGGGAATTCTTCACACACGCTGCAAAAACAAATGTTTCCAGTAGCAACCATTTAAATTACTGGATTTCTATGCTCAATAAAATTAACATTAATGGTAAGGGAGGGATAATGACCTGTGATTTTTTGTTGTTATACGTCATCACGACAAGCTACCCAGCTATAAACCCACCCCCGATCTGATGCATCAAACAAGGATAAGGTACTTAGCTAATATGGGCACTGTGTAAGTTAAAGCTTGCCGAAAGTCGCGTCCTAGGCTCTGAACTTGTCTATCCTAGATAATGACGTGCTCCACTGGCCGGTCACATGGAGTTACATAGAACCAAATTTAACAGGTTCTGTAAATGACACTGACACCAGGTGAAGGTATTGTCTGCAAGGTTCTTCACACCTCACAGTGGCGACTTTCTTCTGGAGATTTGATAGCGTTTACCCTGGTGGCTGGGTAATGGCATCTCCTCGTGAGCACCACATGAACAGGTCTGCTCGTGAGCGCTTCAACACTTGGACTGGCGTCTTCTTCCTCCCCGCTCCGCGTCCCGCGTTCATTAACCAAATTATTATTATGGATATTATCATTTCTCGCGGTTGTGCTTGAAATGCTCGGGCTAGGACGGGTTTATTATTTGGAAGAGTTAAATATTATTATTTGCCAGTTCTGTGATAGTAAACGAGCAATGGAGAAGAATTAATGTCTCTCCAGGGCATTCACGCGTGACGTTAATTTTATTACTAGATAACAGCTATAACTATAAACGCTCTATTTGGCTTTAGTTGGAGATCAGTTTATCTGTAATTAATTATCACACAGAACACCGTTGATTATAGAGAATCAAATTCAATTCTCAGGCACATTGGATATAAATGTGTTTATTACAATGAAATCTGACGCAATACTGGCGTCGGGTGACGTAAGAATTCTAGCCTTACTGTACAGATGCAATTATTAGTACCTGTGAATTCTACGTTGGGTTAATTTTAATCACTACAATGATTAGTAGAATTAGTAGTAATTAATGAGAATACAACAGTGTTGGAAATTTCCAACATAACTCCGGGGGGAGGATTCTAGGTTCGTAGTGTAATGTGGAGTACGTACCTATCCCGAAGTTGGTATTAATATTAGTATGTTAATACACACATAACGAATGTCCCGTATTTGTTAAGGACTTGCAAGAAACTTAAGTCTTGCTAATTTCATGTCAAAAGAAACATGTTATTATGAATTACCTAAAGCTAATAATTAGGAAAGTTTACAATAACTCTGAGATTGGTGTCGCTATGACATGTAATGTGTATGTTACAATTCTCTAGTCTGTAAACTCTCAAGTACTCTAGATAAATAATGTTATTTATAACCTACACAATAATTAAAGATTTTAATTCACACAATTCAAACAACAGAGAATCTACTGTAATGAGAATGTCTTGGGTCATAGTGACTTGTAATGGTTTGTTACTTGACACCACACCACAGTATCATCATGGTTGCTTAAATTGGGTGTAAAGTTATTTGCTCTTAGTTAAGAACTATAATAGGCTTGGAGTTTTTCTTAGTGGAAACATGTATAAAATATTGAAACATTAAATGATTAAGTTATCGGTAATCAGGAACACTCTAAAGCTCACAATAAACTCAACAACTAGGGTCGCAGTGACGTGTAATGGTGTATTACGTAGCTGCTGAATCGTAGGTAAACTCAGAATAAGCTCCTAAGAACTGATAACACTATTGTATAATTATACAGTAAAGTATTATTGGTCATTTAAGATCAAGGAAACTATGACACTACAGTAAGGTCACTGTCTAGGGTCGCTGTGACTTGTAACTATTGGGTTACTAGACAATAACATCACGCAGCATCATGATCACCCCAAAATCAAATGAGGAAATTGAATTTAATGTGCACTGCCGTGCAGTAGTCATTCTGACTGATGGTACAACTAATTTGCTAACTAGCTAAAATAATAGAAATGTAGAGAACTGAAAAGTTTATTCATTAAAATCAAGGAAAATTCTGAGTCGACAGTGAGATTAGTAGCCTAGTCATTCTGACTTATGAGCTAATTAAATGGTAGCTCATAGGCTTGACACTGTAAACTTGTTAATATGAAATCAACCTTTACATGAAATTGAGTTTATTAAATCAGTCTCTGTAAGTATAGTCAACTGCAATTAATGGTGAGTACAGATTAGGCTAGTACTCAGTTGACACTACTAAAGTCCCTAAACCTACCTAAATAAATGGTTTGAATTTCTAACCTACCTAAGTAAGGGACTAAGCTAATTGTGAGCAAAAATGTACTCGAATTAACATTGTGAGCTGTATTGAGCTCATTAACAGGTCGAGCTATATTGAACTCGTGAACATGGTGAGCTATATTGAGCTCGTTAGCAGTGCTAACAGGGTGAGTTACAGTGAACTCGTCAACAGTGTTGACAGGGTGAGCTGCAGTGAGCTCGTTAACAGTTAACAGGGTGAGCTGCAGTGAGCTCGTTAACAGAGTTAACAGGGCGAGTTACAGTGAACTCGTCAACAGTGTTGACAGGGTGAGCTACAGTGAGCTCGTTAGCAGTGCTAACAGGGTGAGTTCAGTGAACTCGTCAACAGTGTCGACAGGGTGAGCTACAGTGAGCTCGTTAGCAGTGCTAACAGGGTGAGCTGCAGTGAGCTCGTTAACAGGGTGAGTTATATTGAACTCGTCAACAGTGTTGACAGGGTGAGCTACAGTGAGCTCGTTAGCAGTGCTAACAGGGTGAGTTCAGTGAACTCGGCAACAGTGTTGACAGGGTGAGCTCGATAGCAGTGCTAACAGGGTGAGCTGCAGTGAGCTCGTTAACAGTGTTAACAGGGTGAGTTCAGTGAACTCGTCAACAGTGTTGACAGGGTGAGCTACAGTGAGCTCGTTAGCAGTGCTAACAGGGTGAGCTGCAGTGAGCTCGTTAACAGGGTGAGTTCAGTGAACTCGTCAACAGTGTTGACAGGGTGAGCTACAGTGAGCTCGTTAGCAGTGCTAACAGGGTGAGCTGCAGTGAGCTCGTTAACAGGGTGAGTTCAGTGAACTCGTCAACAGTGTTGACAGGGTGAGCTGCAGTGAGCTCGTTAACAATGTTAACAGGGTGAGTTCAGTGAACTCGAATTAACGAGGTGGAGTTTTGTCTCATTCAATTATCATGGCGAGCAGTGCTCGTGGCATGGGGAACATTAAAGCGTTCGATTCTCTTGGCGAGCAATATTAAGCTCGTATACGCATGGGGAACAAGATCTCATATTATTACGTTAATTCTAAGGTGAGCTATATTAAGCTCATGAAGCATGTTAATTAACAATGCTAATGTTTAACGATAATGCATTAAACATATTAGTTCTCTGTAAATTCGCTTACGTATTAGTAAGTTTGCAAGTTTGTTCGTGCTGCGCTCTTACACTAAATAAGCAGAAACGAAAGAAAAACAACTCAAACAAATTGATGCAAGTATTTATCACTAACTCTTAGTGCAGAAAACATGGTATTAAGAAGGTTTTCTTGGCAAACCTTTAAGCGCAAGTATAGTGGACCAGTGGTCCTAGTGAATTTATAATTACAGAAGTTGCTTGATGACTTCTTAGTATTACTAAATTCAGGAAATGCCAGTGGCATTGAGTGCTAGATTCTCTAGCCTAACATTATTAATTACCTAGGGAGTACTAGATTCTCTAGCCCAACATTACAATTTACCTAGGAAGACTGAGTGTGGTCAATTGCTACTTGTCGAGAATAATTCTAGGTCTGCAGTGAATTCAATGGCTTGGTCGCTGTGACTTGTACTTGTTTGAGTACGGACCATTGGTTTTCACTGAGAGCTATGAAACATCTCGGCGAGTATCAATTGCACCACATTCAATCTGAGTTTATTACTCAGCTGTGTTTCTCCTTTTAGCTTGCTGCTGGAGAATTGATTTACTGCTGACTAATTTATTATTGTTGGCAGGCTTAGGCTTGTTCACATTCAGAACTTTACCAGTAAGTAAGTAGCCACCTGCAGATTGGAGCATATTCATTCCCAATCGTTTAAAATGTCCAGTTATGAACTGGTAATAGTAGTCGGCTCCTACTGGTACATCTACATTGTTAAGGCGGTCAGACGTTAACTTGTTGTCAGCCAAATTAATTTCACGTTCCTGCAGGAAGTGGGCTGTGTACCCCAGACTCTTAATGTTTAAATCTAAAGGTATTTGATCTACAACAATGGCTTGGACAGCCTTGGATGACTACCTAGTCGTACAAGCGGTAGAACTACTGAGTATTCATGGGTTCCTCGATTTATCATGAACCCTGACAAGTTTAATTTTACCTGTCTTATTGGTTGTAAATTAAGTGCCTCTGCTGCCCTTTGAGTAATGAAAGTTCTCTGGGAACCTTGGTCAAATAGTCCACGTGTGGTGATCTTGGCTCCTCTGTTCTTCACTTGAAGTTGGGCAGTAGGCAAAGCAGCATCCACTTGAGATGCTTGTGAAGTTACGCTGTACACATCTCGCACCTTGCAGCACTGTAATGGTGTAGATTCTCTACGTCCTATTCTAGGATTGGCATAATTTGTCCTAACTAATTTGCACAGTGCAGCTTGATGCTTGCCCCCTCTACACCTATTGCAGGTGTTCAGTGGGGTTTCACAGCTATTAACATTATGTGGTTTGAGACACCTAGTACATTTATGTAACTGTTTGAGTTGTCTGACTCTTGTGTGTCTCTATTAGGGTAATTAGTACATTTGTACAGAGAATGTTTTTGATTGCAAAACAAGCACATTCCCCATCCTATAGCTCGTTTAGGGGTTACCGGTTTAGGTAAAACAGTACTTGCAGGTTGTGATGGTTTTGCGGCTTGCATTTGCTTGTTATTTATTCTCTTGTGAGTACTTGGTGTACTCTGGGGAACCATTAATAGGCTCTTGGGAGTGCTCTTTGGACCATTAGGTCTCTTAGGAGCACCTGTGGAGTTATTAGGAGTGCTCTTTGGACTATTAGGTCTCTTAGGAGCACCTGTGGAGTTATTAGGAGTGCTCTTTGGACTACTAGGTCTCTTAGGAGCACCTGTGGAGCCTTTAGGCCTCACTGATGAATCAGTGTTTGACTGATTGTTGTTACATTGATTATTAGCACCTTTGTTACCTAGTGACAGTGTCACTTTAGGAGTTTCAGGTAAGGAAACTGATGTAGATACAGTTTTGGTGCATTCAGATTTAGCATTAATTGTCTGGTCTGCTGTATGATTGCTCATATTGCACAAACCTGTAAATATATCCTGCATTGACAGGGTATTACCATTCTGGTATACATATAATTTATTAGGTGTGTCACCAGACAATTTTCTCTGGATGATAATTTTAGTCATCCACTCAGTAGTTGGGTGATCCACCTCTTTACTGAAAGAATTTATCAGTGACTCAAGCTGGAAACTAAAGGCTTGTAGAGAGTCAACTGATTGTTCTGGTGAAGATAAATTTAATAATTGGTGCACAAGGTTTATAATAGTCTTCTCATTGTTAGCACTTACTTTAGAAGGCTGTTGAGAGCAATTGTGACCATTACTTGTGTTGCTTAAGGCTTCTTGTTTAGCCTCAGCTTTGATTACAGCTTCGACTGCTGCTGCAGCATTAGCTTTATCATTTTCTGGTTCAGATTCACTGATTATTGCAGCTTCACTTGTTTCATCTGCAGCTTCACTTGTTTCTCTGGGTTCTTGTGATAAGCTAGTTAATTCAGTAGCCTCATGTATTGAACTTATAGAATCCAGGGAACATGGAGAAGAGTGGTCTGAAATTTGGTCAGACTCTGTAAACAAATCATCACATGAAGCTGTATCAGATGAGAGGTTAGAAAATGAAGGTTGAACTTCAGTTGTGGATCCTGTGTAGTGATCAGTATTGATTAGAGGATTCTCCTCGTCTTGAGGTAGTTCAGGTATTTCATCTGAACTGAGTGTTAACTCGGGTATAGGTCTATTAATGATCTGATCTATCCACTCGGGAATATCTAGTCTCGCAAGTACCTTATCATATTGGTCTAACCTGGTTTGAACGCTATGTTCATAGTTATCAAGATCAGATTCTGTTAGACATAAGTCGTCTGAGACAGTATGATCGACCTGGAGTAAATTCCTGTGGGACTCGATTACAGTCTTGATATAATCATATTTTTTGTTAGCGCTCCTTATGGAACTTGCTATTCTGTTGACGTAATCTGGGTCAGTCTCTACACAGTTGTCACATTTGATAAACTGTTTTCCTAGCTGAAGTTGAAGAGCTGTCAAGAATCTTGCATTCCTTTCTAAAGGATTCATTCTTGCGGTAAATTGAGCCTGATAGGGCTTATGTAGCTATTTGTATAGCTATGGTATCTGCTCCTTGATGTAGAGCAGGTATAATTATTGACAGCCTGATATTTTCTTGAGGCTGGTTGTAATTTATCTCATTTAGAGGTTAGCTACCTACCTAATAATAAGCAACTAAGATTTGAGTGGTACCTTGGTCTCACTACAGGTGTTCCTCAGCTTAGCTCTTCTAAATCAGCCTCGGATGGGTAGTGGACTTACAGTAACACTCAAAGACATACATAGAAATATGCAATAAAATATAATTACACAATAAATGGTTAATCCCACCCTTGATAGGGTCAGCACAAAAATGAATAATATATATGCCACTAACTAGCTCAAGCCTAGTCGTGAGAATTTCTACTTAAGAAACTACAACTATATTTAGTCCATGCTTGTGCCAAATTCAACACAATCACAGCCTAAATTGCAACCTAATAAAGGTTGGCAAAGATTATTGTGGTGCAATAATGTGCAAATAATTGTGCTGTGTTTTTGGGTTTTTTGTTTATATACACTTGTATAATTATGTGTATAAGAAATTAAATGAACACAAGAGAATTAATTGTGTTTGGCAAGTATTCTACTGCCGTAAATAATATCTAACTCCTGAATGTACTCCTAATTGTGGAATAAAATGTTATCAGGGTTAGTAATGATTAACTAGTATGAGATCAGTAATTTATATTAGTATACTGGATCTCTAAATGTTAATGATCCACTGACTTGAGTGAATCAGTAACTATAACATGGATTCAGGCTATAATGGACAGTCTGCTGACAGCCATATATTGAAACATTTGTATAGCCTAAATGGTTAACACATAATTGGTGTTAGTGATTAATATACAGGTTATGAGCTGTTGCTCCTGGTGACCTAAAGATTCTTACTTCAGTGTGAAGTGTAGGCCTAAATGTTGTGGGCAATAAACTGTCCCACGAGTGCTACCTTATACATAAGGTATAAGTAGCAATGAATTGGTGTGACTTAGGCTAACCTATGTGTTACATTGTTAGTAGACACAATTAATTAAAAGGGTTAGTCTAGCTTACATCACACAAGGATTAGTTATTACTAATTAGTATTTGTAATTATAATTTATGTTTATCCGGTTCGAAGGACCATAATGTGGGACATTTGGAGCTTGACTCTAATTATTTAAATATTAATATAGTAAAATTAATTATGAAGGACCACCCGCTTTTATAGTAAAGAGGGAAACTGAGAAAATATGATCATTAGATAATTCCTAGATGAACCAGTAACTATGGATAAAATACTAGAGAATATGATCATTGAAATAATTAATGGGCTGTATAATTAAATGAATCAAACCTCAAACACCTACATTGGGGGGTTATTACTGGAACTCAGTACGTCCAGGAACTAGTGTGGTTCGTTCACTAATCCAATGTATAATAATCTAATCCTATGAATACTTATGAAATCATTATCGTTATCATTAATGAGAACATAGATCATGAACATGAATAATAATAATCATAATAAACACATGGTAATCCAATGAACAGGGTTCTGCATGTAAAAGAGTACAGATAAGAAATTAGAGGAATACAAAGGAATCTTAGCTTAATGACGATTCTTAGAAGTTAGTCACGACACTTCCTCTGATTCTCCTGGACTCGTCATGGAACACTAGGAGTTGATTAACATGGGAAATGACAGCTCGGGGAATTCTTCACACACTCTGCAAAAACAAATGTTTCCAGTAGCAACCATTTAAATTACTGGATTTCTATGCTCAATAAAATTAACATTAATGGTAAAAGAGGGATAATGACCTGTGATTTTTTGTTGTTATACGTCGTCACGACAAGCTACCCAGCTATAAACCCACCCCCGATCTGATGCATCAAACAAGGATAAGGTACTTAGCTAATATGGGCACTGTGTAAGTTAAAGCTTGCCGAAAGTCGCGTCCTAGGCTCTGAACTTGTCTATCCTAGATAATGACGCGCTCCACTGGCCGGTCACATGGAGTTACATAGAAACAAATTTAACAGATTCTGTAAATGACACTGAGACCAGGTGAAGGTATTGTCTGCAAGGTTCTTCACACCTCACAGTGGCGACTTTCTTCTGGAGATTTGATAGCGTTTACCCTGGTGGCTGGGTAATGGCGTCTCCTCGTGAGCACCACGTGAACAGGTCTGCTCGTGAGCGCTTCAACACGTGGACTGGCGTCTTCTTCCTCCCCGCTCCGCGTCCCGCGTTCATTAACCAAATTATTATTATGGATATTATCATTTCTCGCGGTTGTGCTTGAAATGCTCGGGCTAGGACGGGTTTATTATTTGGAAGAGTTAAATATTATTATTTGCCAGTTCTGTGATAGTTAACGAGCAATGGAGAAGAATTAATGTCTCTTCAGGGCATTCACGCGTGACGTTAATTTTATTACTAGATAACAGCTATAACTATAAACGCTTTAGTTGGAGATCAGTTTATCTGTAATTAATTATCACACAGAACACCGTTGATTATAGAGAATCAAATTCAATTCTCAGGCACATTGGATATAAATGTGTTTATTACAATGAAATCTGACGCAATACTGGCGTCGGGTGACGTAAGAATTCTAGCCTTACTGTACAGATGCAATTATTAGTACCTGTGAATTCTACGTTGGGTTAATTTTAATCACTACAATGATTAGTAGAATTAGTAGTAATTAATGAGAATACAACAGTGTTGTATTTAGTGTTGGAAATTTCCAACAAGGTACCACCAATGAGTTTCTAATTTCTGGTTTCGCTTTGGAGACATTATTATAAAACGTAGGGGAATGTAGATTGGTGGGGGAGGACAGGGGGACAGGGAAGTTGGGGATGGTGGGGAGGACGAGGGGGACCGGGGAGGAGGGGAATGGTAGGGAGAACGAGGGGAAGGGGAAGTTGGAGATGGTGCAGAGGACGAGAGGACAGTGGAGTGGGGAATGGTTAGGAGGACGAGGGGACGGTGGAGTGGTGGATGGTGGGGAGGACGAGGGGACAGGGGAGTGGGGAATGGTTGGGAGGAAGAGGGGATGGGGGAGTGGGGAATGGTGGAGAGGGCTGGGAGACAGGGGAAAGGTTGCTGTGGCTCAGCCACGCACATTCGTTGCTGAGCCACAGCAACATGTTTCCTGGTACAGCTAGTATATATATAAATGGAAATGTTCGTTTGTGCATAATCGCTAATCTCCGAAAGTTCTTCACTGATTGCTTTGAAGTTTTCACGCAACGTTCCATTCGCATTCGAGCAGGATTCTATATACATACTATATAAATGTCACATCTGTGACAGTAAAAAAATACATGCTTTTTCTGAAAAACTGTGTTTTTCATGTGTCTTTCATAAGAGGAAAATCTTCGAAACTCTTTACCAATTGCTTTGAAATTTTGACAACGTTGCATTCGAATAGGCGCATCCTTTCATATATCTACTATATATATGGCTCACCTGTCACAGAATAAACATACTTTTTTTGAAAAACAGCCCCATCTGTTGGCCGTAAGAGTAACACACGCTGTAATCTCCGAAAGGTCTTCACCAATTGCATTGAAGTTTTGACAAAACGTTGCATTCGAATAGGTAAGTCTTTTTATATTCCTACTATATAGATGCTACCCATGTGACAGGTAAAAACATACGTTTTTGAAAAACAGCGTTATCTGTTCCACATAATAGCAACATGCATGCTATACTAAATATGTCACAAATTTCATTTCAATTTTTCCAATTGCATTGATCAATTTTATTTTCATAGATTTCGATTTATTATATTTTTTAGTGAATTATTTTGTGTGACATTGTGTTGGAATTGAGCTGTGTTGTTTACCATACCGTTCATTTCGTAAGTATAAGTATAGATGCCACACCTGTGATAGGTAAAGCTATGGTTTTCTTGAACAACAGAACCATCTGTTGCATGTAAGAGCAACACACATGCTAAACTATATATGTTACAATTCCATTTCAATGTTTCTGATTGCATTGATAAATTGAATTTTCATAGATTTTGATTTATTTTCATTTTGATTTAATTATTTTGTGTGAATTGCATTGGAATTGAGCTGTGTTTATGTTACAGACCCGACTCCATCGTCGGAGCACGGAGCAGTGACGACAACGCCATCTGTGAGTCCGCTCCCGAAACCCCCTCCAAATGGGCGACGCCATCTAGCATCTAGTGAGGACGGGATATACCGGCCATAGGTGCTGGATTCCTGTCTTAATCAGCTCGTAACATAGCCGCTGCTGACCTCTGGCTTGGTGTCGCTTAGACAGTGAACGCCATCTATGGAGCTAATAGGTGGACGTTTGTGTCTAAGCTAGTAAGTGAGGTTCCCTAGTCCCAGTATTAATGACGTGTCTGATTACAGAGTCGTCCTGGGACTGCTGTATTGGACGATGGATCAGTCTACCCAAGGCAGCCAAGGTCTCTTCACGAGTTTGCTCTGAAGAAGCTGTGAGTCACCCCCGGACGAACTCTGCTGAGAGTACTAGCCTGCCTGTGATGTGGCAGTATCAGGAATCATCTTATCTGGGGCTGGCTGGTGAAAGAGACTAGCCACTGTGGTGCTTAGTGAGGAGAGTGATCAGCGGGATCACACGAGGCTCCTGCCTAGGGCTCGCAACCCTAGTATCGGTCGTGGAGTGGCCTACACAGCGGAGCTGATCGGAACCTGCCAGCTACAGGCTGGATTGTGGTTGAAGGCCTCCACGACGGAGCACCCAGTGGAACTGTGATTTGGCTGGCCTGTGGCCAGGGTAGATTCACCAAGAGAATCATAGAGGATTCAACGTGAGCACCGTGGAGTATCCTGTGTCTTCGGAGGAAGACAAGCTTGTACATAATCGTGTAGTAATAGCCCCCTGTGTGCAACTGTTATATATTTATTTATGGTGGTGGTGAATATATATGTATATAAATCAGAACATTTGTATCCCTCCCCCTTTAATTTACCTTGCGTTACGGAACACACCCCTTGAAGGCCTCTACTAACTTGGGGCCGGATACCCAAACTCTAATAACATCAGAGAAGAACCCGGTTGCGTCCCAGTAGGGCCGTAACATAATTGGCATCCCCAGCGGGATCCGACCCCTTGTCAAGTATGTTTGACAGGGGTGGTGATGTAGCGCAATCCCCTGTAAATAATTCCCCCCTGTTTGTAATCATTAGGACGTTATACGTCCTGTGCAGTGCTCGGTGTAATTTAGTGCAATATTGTAGAGTGCGGTGCTCGGTGTGATTTAGTGCAATATTGTAGAGTGCGGTGCCCGGTGTGATTACGTGCAATATTGGCAAGTGAGGTGCTAGGTGCGATAAAGTGCAATATTGGCGTAGTACAGTGCTCGGTGTGTTAAGTGCTCAAGTGAAGCGGTGTGTTAAGTGCTAGTGCTCCACTTAAGTGACATTGGCAGAAAAAGTGACCATCGACGATCTGGACGATGTTCAGGCCTTTCTGAACAAGGAGGACTGTCTTGCCAGATTAAAATATCTGGGAAAACAAGAACTTGTACTAGTGAGTGCCTATCTGGAGATAAAGATACGTGCCAGTGATTCCCGTGTTGAGATCTTGTCCAAGGTTCACAAACATTTGAAGGCCGAGGAGAAACAGGAAAGCGAGGCACAAATTACAAAAAAAAGTGAGGAAGTAGTTTCCACTGAAAAGGAAGATAAGGGCAGTGACATTGAAAGTGATGCAGGTGAGCTGAATATAAGCTTTCTAACTGTCAAAATGCGTGCCTTAGAGATAAATCGTGAGATAGAATGGAAGAAATTAGAATTAGAACGAGAATTAAAAAATAAAGAAATGGAGAAGAGGCGTTTAGAATTAGAAAGAGAAAGAGAAAGAGAAGAACGAGAAAGAGAAAGAGGAGAGCGAGACAGGCAAGAACGACGAGACAGAGGAAAAAGAGACAACATGAGTTAGAAGTATTGCGATTAGGTGGTCGGAGGCAAACAACGGACACAAGTAGTTTCGATCCGGTAAGGAACATCAAAATGGTCCCGAAGTTCAACGAGAAGGAAGTTTCGAAGTTCTTCGCAGCCTTCGAGAAGGTTGCAGCCTCTTTGGAATGGCCAAAGGAAAATTGGGCCATCATGATACAGTCCGTCTTGACTGGGAGGGCCCAAATTGCCTACTCCACGTTGTCCCTTGATGACTCTGGCGATTACGACAAGGTGAAGAAAGTAGTGCTCATGGCGTACCAATTGGTACCTGAGGCTTACAGGCAGAAGTTCAGAAACCTGAAAAAGACCTCGGAGCACACGTTCACCGAATTTGCGAGCATCAAGGAACGGCTTTTTCAAGAGTGGTGCGCTTCTTGGAAGGTGGAGACCAAAGAAGATCTCGAGCAGCTCATACTGTTAGAGGACTTCAAAGACTGCTTGGCAGGAGATCTAAAGACATACTTAGAGGAACAACAGGTAGAGACCTTAAGTGCTGCAGCCACGATGGCTGAAGAATACATCCTGACGCATAGGTCTTCCACTAGGTATGTCCCTAGGAGTTACCCACGTCTGTTTGGCAAACTTCGTCAAGACGAAGAGAGACCCGTCCCACAAAGCACTGTGAAGACGCCCCCAAGTAGTCCCCGAAGGACTAGTCCTTGCAGTCCGAAACACCGGAGTCCGAGAAGGAATGTAATGTGTTGGACTTGTGGGCAGAAAGGGCATCTTGCTGCTATGTGCCGAGGCAGAAGAGGTAGCGGTCCACGTATGGAGGTGATGTTGATGGGCTGTGTGACACCACCAGTAGGAAGCCAGTCTATGACTAGTCAGGAAGGACCAGGATTGTTTGCCCATCACACTTCAGGCGGGTATGTAACGAGTGATCATACTGGTAGATCAGTTGTAGTGCTCAGAGATAGTGGAGCAGCCCAGTCCCTGATCATGAGAAACTCGTTACCCGAGTGATTGAGTGTGGATGGGAGACAAAAGGTTGTCCTGGTTGGGTTTCCTAGGACGCGGTACGTTGCCCCCTTAGTGCCGATACATCTAGACTCGCCTTACTTCAGCGGCACATGTGAATTGGCGGTAGTTGATACCCTGCCTATAGCTGGGATTGACGTAATACTAGCCAACGTCGTGGTGACAGATTGGAGCAACAATCATCCCAAGATTGTGGAAGAGTCAGCCGAAACAGCAAGAAGGTCTGAGGTAACAGCAGGCATTGGTAATACCCAGGTACGGGCAGACGTAAGATTATATAGCTTGTTTAATCCTTCCTCTACCCAACAGATCGACTGCATTCTAGCAGAGTCTCCTGATTCTTCTCCCGACAAGAAGCATGAGGTTATGGTGGCAGAAGCGACTGAGCAAGAAGAGAGGCCTCGTGTACAAGCACCCATGGATACCCAAGAGTCTGGAGTGAAGGCGGACGAGTACTTGCGGTATGGCAAAGTACAATGTATACTGAACCGGCCAGAGATTCCCCAGACGTCAGTGGTATGTGAGGTATGTGCGAAGGTTCTAGTCCCATCTTCGGTCCAAACCAGGCTAATGGATATAGCCGGCTATGGACATTACAGGCTCATGAAACTTATCCCTAAGTTAGCCAAATGTTTCTTGGCGGTATTTTGTTTTGTTCTCGTGTGTGTTCTCAGTAAGGACCAGTGGACGACCCGACAGATGATGGCTCCCATGAATATCATGAAGAGACCCCAGGGATTGGAGACTTGCATTGTGAGTGTTGCAGTCGAAGAAGGGACCTGGAAAGTGATGGTGGATACAGGAGGTATGGGAAATGAAATTATGAGTAACTGTTTCCGACAGGTTGACACCCCCCGCGTGATTGCCGAGCCTGGATTCAGCGTTATGCAGAACGTTGGTCGACCTGACGGTGGCAGAGCAGACACCATCTTCAATGTACAAGCAGCTCTGTTGGGACTAGGTGTGGGCCTAATAAACGGTGGCGCTGTAAGTACTGTCTTAACAACTATCGCTGTTACTCTAAATTATCAGTCCCCTGTATTCCAGGTTCCCGTCTCCCTGAAGGACTACCGGACCGGTACCAGAAATGTCGTCTGTGACCAGCCATCAACGGTGCCACGACACAAGGAAGTGTCGATTCACCCCAGATCGCGTCTATACCGATCCTTACTTGAGGCACGTGAGATGGTTATGCCCCTGCTTGCCATCTCAGTGAAGGTGTGGGAAGTCACATCAGACAGGTCATTGCCTACCATCCTCAAGTTTTTCTTGTGCCAGATTCCCCCATTAGGGCAGTCTTGCGGACAAGACATCCTCGTCACTCCAGTCCATTGTTTATGTGAGTCCGTTTGGAGTTGCACCCACGTATTAATTTGGTTTGTCTTCTCTTTTATAGAACTCCAAACCAAATTCTTTTTGGTGGGGAGGTGTTACTGACCCGAGTCCATCGTCGGAGCACGGAGCAGTGAGGACAACGCCATCTGTGAGTCCGCTCCCGAAACCCCTTCCAAATGGACGACACCATCTAGTGAGGGCCGGATATACCGGCCATAGGTGCTGGATTCCCGTCTTAATCAGCTCGTAACATAGCCGCTGCTGACCTCTGGTGAGGTGTCGCTTCCCAGCAAACACAAATCATCTACACAACGTTCGCCTATCTCTTCCCATAGGTGTGGGAATGATTTGCATTGAGAATGGTGCAGGAGAGCCTTTGAGAAACTTTTACTCAAAAAATCCAAACACAAAGGTTTAATTATAAATAGTTTTTCTACAATTATTTTCTTCCAAATGTAAAACAAATAGTTTTTACATGTTTAAATATAAAATTTATGGTGTTTTTTTGTAAAATTCATTAATAAATTGTGAATGATATATATTGGCTGAGGGAAACCTTTAAAATCCATTTAGTTATAATATGAACAGAAAAAAGTAGTTTTCCAAATTTTCTAAAAATCGCTCTTTTTAACACAATTTGACTCCTTATGCATTCCACTAAACACTAATATCATGTTTAAATATATAATTTATGTATTATTCCCTAAGATAATTTATATAAATTATAAAAGTTGCTGGAAAGTGGTGAGAAAGAATCTGAAAACGTTTTGTTGTCTTATATTGGCGTGTTCTTATTAACTAGAGTGAGTAAGAGTGAGCGAGAGTGGGTAAGAGTGAGTAAGAGTGACTGAAGGTGAGTGAGAGTGCCAGAGAGTGTGTAAGTGTCAGTAAGAGTGAGTATAAGTAAGAGTGACTGAGAGTGAGTAAGAGTGACAGAGTGAGTAAGGGTGACAGAATGAGTAAGAGTGAGAGTAAAGTGATTGAGAGTAAGGGTGAGTATGAGAGTAAGAGTGATTGAGAGTTAGAGTGAGAGTAAGAGTGATTGAGAGTTAGTGAGAGTAAGAGTGATTGAGAGTGAGAGTGATTGAGAGTAAGAGTGATTGAGAGTAAGAGTGATTGAGAGTAAGAGTGATTGGGAGTAAGAGTGATTGAGAGTAAGAGTGATTGGGAGTAAGAGTGATTGGGAGTAAGAGTGAGAGTAAGAGTAAGAATGAGAATAAGAGTGATTGAGAGTAAGAGTGATTGGGAGTAAGAGTAAGAATGAGAGTAGGAGTGATTGAGAGTAGGAGTGATTGGGAGTAGGAGTGATTGGGAGTAAGAGTGATTGAGAGTAAGAGTAATTGAGAGTAAGAGTATGAGAGTAAGAGTGAGAGAGTGAGTATGAATGGGTAAGGGTGACTGAGAGTGAGTAAGAGTGACAGAGTAAGAATGACAGAGTAAGAGTGATAGAGAGTAAGAGTGACAGAGAGTAAGAGTGACAGAGAGTAAGAGTGACAGAGAGTAAGAGTGACAGAGAAAGAGTGAGTATGAGAGTGAGTAAGGATGACTGAGAGAAAGAGTGAGAAATAGTGCGTAAGAGTGATTGAGAGTTAGAGTGAGAGTAAGAGTGATTGAGAGTTAGTGAGAGTAAGAGTGATTGAGAGTAAGAGTGATTGAGAGTAAAAGTGATTGAGAGTAAGAGTGATTGAGAGTAAGAGTGATTGGGAGTAAGAGTGATTGAGAGTAAGAGTGATTGGGAGTAAGAGTGATTGGGAGTAAGAGTGAGAGTAAGAGTAAGAATGAGAATAAGAGTGATTGAGAGTAAGAGTGATTGGGAGTAAGAGTAAGAATGAGAGTAGGAGTGATTGAGAGTAGGAGTGATTGGGAGTAGGAGTGATTGGGAGTAAGAGTGATTGAGAGTAAGAGTAATTGAGAGTAAGAGTATGAGAGTAAGAGTGAGAGAGTGAGTATGAATGGGTAAGGGTGACTGAGAGTGAGTAAGAGTGACAGAGTAAGAATGACAGAGTAAGAGTGATAGAGAGTAAGAGTGACAGAGAGTAAGAGTGACAGAGAGTAAGAGTGACAGAGAGTAAGAGTGACAGAGAAAGAGTGAGTATGAGAGTGAGTAAGGATGACTGAGAGAAAGAGTGAGTAATAGTGCGTAAGAGTGATTGAGAGTTAGAGTGAGAGTAAGAGTGATTGAGAGTTAGTGAGAGTAAGAGTGATTGAGAGTTAGAGTGAGAGTAAGAGTGATTGAGAGTTAGTGAGAGTAAGAGTGATTGAGAGTAAGAGTGATTGAGAGTAAAAGTGATTGAGAGTAAGAGTGATTGAGAGTAAGAGTGATTGGGAGTAAGAGTGATTGAGAGTAAGAGTGATTGGGAGTAAGAGTGATTGGGAGTAAGAGTGATTGGGAGTAGGAGTAAGAATGAGAATAAGAGTGATTGAGAGTAAGAGTGAGTAAGAGTAAGAATGAGAGTAAGAGTGATTGAGAGTAAGAGTGATTGAGAGTAAGAGTGATTGAGAGTAAGAGTGATTGGGAGTAAGAGTGATTGAGAGTAAGAGTGATTGGGAGTAAGAGTGATTGGGAGTAGGAGTAAGAATGAGAATAAGAGTGATTGAGAGTAAGAGTGAGTAAGAGTAAGAATGAGAGTAAGAGTGATTGAGAGTAAGAGTGATTGAGAGTAAGAGTGATTGAGAGTAAGAGTGATTGGGAGTAAGAGGGATTGGGAGTAAGAGTAAGAGTGAGAGTAAGAGTAAGAATGAGAATAAGAGTGATTGAGAGTAAGAGTGATTGGGAGTAAGAGTAAGAGTAAGAATGTGAGTAGGAGTGATTGAGAGTAGGAGTGATTGGGAGTAGGAGTGATTGGGAGTAAGAGTGATTGAGAGTAAGAGTAATTGAGAGTAAGAGTATGAGAGTAAGAGTGAGAGAGTGAGTATGAATGGGTAAGGGTGACTGAGAGTGAGTAAGAATGACAGAGTAAGAGTGACAGAGAGTAAGAGTGACAGAGAGTAAGAGTGACAGAGAGTAAGAGTGACAGAGAGTAAGAGTGACAGAGAGTAAGAGTGACAGAGAGTAAGAGTGACAGAGAGTAAGAGTGACAGAGTAAGAGTGACAGAGTAAGAGTGACAGAGAGTAAGAGTGACAGAGAGTAAGAGTGACAGAGAGTAAGAGTGACAGAGAGTAAGAGTGACAGAGTAAGAGTGACAGAGAGTAAGAGTGACAGAGTAAGAGTGACAGAGTAAGAGTGATAGAGAGTAAGAGTGACAGAGAGTAGGAGTGACAGAGAGTAAGAGTGACAGAGTAAGAGTGACAGAGTAAGAGTGATAGAGAGTAAGAGTGACAGAGAGTAAGAGTGACAGAGAGTAAGAGTGACAGAGTAAGAGTGACAGAGAGTAAGAGTGACAGAGTGTAAGAGTGACAGAGTAAGAGTGACAGAGTAAGAGTGTCAGAGTAAGAGTGACAGAGAGTAAGAGTGACAGAGTAAGAGTGACAGAGAGTTAGAGTGACAGAGAGTAAGAGTGACAGAGAGTAAGAGTGACAGAGAGTAAGAGTGACAGAGAGTAAGAGTGACAGAGTAAGAGAGTGAGAGTGATTATGAGAGAGTTAAGAGTGTGAGGTGTGTGAGTGTAGCAGGCCAGGGAGGCAGGATGTGTGGTCACAGGCGAGGCCTAGGCCTCGTGATCTCTAATGTTGGTTTTTATATATATGTTGGATTTTTTGTCCTGTTTCAAATTATAATTATTTAGCAGGAATGTAATAAGATATTGCACAGTATTAATGTGACAATAATATATGCATTATTTCCTTTTTTTTGAGATATATACAAGAGTTGTTACATTCTTGTACAGCCACTAGTACGCGTAGCGTTTCGGGCAGGTCCCTGGAATACGATTCCCTGCCGCGAAGAATCGTTTTTTCATCCAAGTACACATTTTACTGTTGCGTTAAACAGAGGCTACAGTTAAGGAATTGCGCCCAGTAAATCCTCCCCGGCCAGGATACGAACCCATGACATAGCGCTCGCGGAACGCCAGGCGAGTGTCTTACCACTACACCACGGAAACCTTGATAATCAAACTTGTTGTTCAAAGATAATATACAATCTTTGAAGGAAACATTTTGAGAGCGCGAGCTGGCAACACTGGGCTGGTGGGTGAGAGAGACATATGGTTAGTTGTACTCAGACCTTCAGTGGTGAAGGGTGTGTCCCAGCTGGCCGCCACCAGCCGCCACCCGCCGCCACCCGCCGCCACCCGCCACCCACCACCAGCCGCCACCCGCCGCCCACCACCAGCCGCCACCCGCCACCACCCACCACCAGCCGCCACCCGCCACCACCCACCACCAGCCGCCACCGCCACTCACCACCCGCCGCCACCACCCACCACCCGCCACCCACCACCAGCCGCCACCCGCCACCACCCACCACCAGCCGCCACCCGCCACCACCCACCACCAGCCGCCACCCGCCACCAGCCGCCACCCGCCACCAGCCACCGCCACCCACCACCGCCACTCACCACCCGCCGCCACCTCCCACCACCAGCCGCCACCAGCCACCGCCACCCACCACCGCCACCCGCCGCCACCACCCACCACCAGCTGCCACCTGCCACCACCCACCACCAGCCGCCACCCGCCACCAGCCACCGCCACCCACCACCGCCATTCACCACCCGCCGCCACCACCCACCACCCGCCGCCACCCGCCACCCACCACCAGCCGCCACCCGCCACCACCCACCACCAGCCGCCACCCACCACCAGCCGCCACCCGCCACCACCCACCACCAGCCGCCACCCGCCGCCACCCGCCACCGCCACCCACCACCGCCACTCACCACCCGCCGCCTCCACCCACCACCAGCCGCCACCCGCCACCAGCCACCGCCACCCACCACCGCCACCCGCCGCCACCACCCACCACCACCACCCACCACCACCAGCCGCCGCCGCCACCACCACCCACCACCACCGCCGCCACCACCCATCACCGCCGCCGCCACCACCACCCACCACCACCGCCGCCGCCACCACCCATCACCGCCGCCGCCACCACCACCTGCCACCAGCCGCCACCACCGCCCGCTATCAGCCGTCACCGCCCGTTGCCACAGTCGCCACCGCAAGCCGCCACCGCCAGCCGCCACCGGCCCCCCCCACCGCCGATCGTCACCACCCACCACAGCCGCCGCCGCCCGCCACCGCCCGCCACCGCCCGCCACCACCCACCACAGCCGCCACCACCCACCACCCGCCGCCACCACCCACCACCACCAGCCGCCGCCGCCACCCACCACCCGCCGCCACAACCCACCACCACCACCAGCCGCCGCCGCCACCACCACCCACCACCACCGCCGCCACCACCCGCCACCACCAGCCGCCGCCGCCACCACCACCCACCACCACCGCCGCCACCACCACCCACCACCCACCACCACCGCCGCCACCACCACCCACCACCACCACCGCCACCACCACCCACCACCGCCAGCCGCCACTACTCATCACAGACGCCGCCACCCGCCACCGCCCGTCACCACCGCCAGACACACCCGCCACCGCCGCCACTGTCCGCCACCGCCGCCACTGTCCGCCACCGCCGTCACTGTCCGCCACCGCCGCGACTGTCCGCCACCGCTGTCCGTTTTTACCCCTGACAACTTTATTTACATTTTTGCTATATCATTTTATGTTTTGCCCGAAATGCTTTGCGTAATAGTTGCTTTATTTGCATGTGTAACTCCTGTCCATACAATTGTACATTACTTTTATGATCTTTGAACACACCTTCTTTTGAATAAAAATTATTATTATTATTATTATTATTATTATTATTATTATTATTATTATTGTGTAGAGTTCTGTGCCTTTCATGTGAATGTATGGGCAACTGGAGTCATAGCATTATCATTCCTCGGGTGAGGTTTTGCACTTGTCTGGATGGAAATACCTACATGTTGATCCAAATTGATTTAAAATGTGGTCCTGAAGGATGCCCCAAATAACAGCCTTCTGGACCAAGTAAACATAAGATACGTCAGGCCCCAGGCCATGCGTTGAAGAACTACCAGAATCAACTCCAAGTTAGACTTCAGATATGGATGTTTACATTTAACATTTTTAATTATACTTTATGCAATTCATTGTTGCACTCAGGTTACTCCCAAATGGTATAATAATGGTATAAAACGTTTCCTATGGGTTATAATGGACAGTAGTATTGATATCTTTTGTACAATGAACAAGAAATAATTTAATTAAATTTAAAATTGTTACAATTGTATATTCATCACTATCCCGACAAACACAAAACGTTTTTTAATGTAATGTTTTTAATTGGTCGCAGGAAGGTGATACTGTACCTATTTACAAAAAAGTCTTCTTTTTAACGTATAAAATACATTAATATAAGTCAACCAAATCGTAGACTTTTAAAGCAAACATATTAACGACGTTTTAAAAGGTTTCTGATTTAGGTTAAGAATTGTTACTTAGCATGTGTACTCACCTAGTTGTACTTGCGGGGGATGAACTTTGGCTCTTTGGCTCCACCTCTCAACTGTCAACCAACTGGTGTACAGTTTCTGGGACCTATTGGGCGCTATAAAATCTACATGTGAAACTGTGTATTGCACCCCCACAGGGAGTGAAGTAACTCGACCACTCCTTAGTTTCGTTGCTGAGTGCCCGTGGACTCGGAAACTCAAGGTTTACTCTAGGTCGTGTTGCCCGCCCGTAAGTTTCCATATATGGTCGGCAACTTGACTTGCTTCACTTTGAGGCCAAGTACTACTTAAAACTCAGTGGTATATTAACTCTCCCAAACTAGTACTCTTGCCTTAATAGTGTGGTGCAAAGTGAACCCTCACGACAACACAACAAAGAAATGAAAGGTAGGAATGAAACACCAAGTAACAATATGATTGGATTGCTAAATTATAGACTACACTATCGGTCGGTAATCTCTCTCAGTTGGTTAAATGGCAACACTCCTGAAATTAATAACACATCTGGCAACTCCTCACTGTCTCCAAATAGACCGTATGAAGCTGTCTCGTAAACATTATTATAATATGACATAAATAAATAAATATATTATAACGCCACTTCATTAGTTTGTATTCATTAAATCGCTGTCTAATCAACACACAGATATAATCACTAACACCTCATAAACAATATAATGCTTTTATGTCCATTGTCACTCCACACGTAACTCCTGGTTATCACAATATTTATGTACAACCTTTCCTAACACTAGTGGGAAAATGGTAAGGCAAATTTATCTATCTTATCGACCAATACTGTAGGTCGTAGATTCAGTGTAGCGATGAGAGGCTCCTCGTAGGTCATCCGTAGATAGTCGAGCGGCTCTTCCACCTCGCCGTCCGTCCCACACACACTTCTCGAGCGTAACTTGGTACACCAGGTGTCACTCCCCTGATGGTAGACTGTGACTGATGTAGGCTGGCCTATCCTAGTTTAATACTCTTCGCCGTACAGGTCCACCTCATTCATGTAGCTTCCCTATCAAGCTAAATGGCTGTGGAACTACAGAGGACCAGAACAGGTACCATTCTTCTTGACTCAGCCTCTGTCGTGCACGGCGCGCAGGTTGACCAACAATCCTCCCAGTGCCGCTTTTCGAAGTTACCAAGGCTCACGGTCGTCCTCACATCTGACCAGCTCTTCAAAAAACTCCGTCAGGAGTCGACAGGTTACTCTTCGTTCACACACGTTAGCTGCAAGAATTCTGCTCCTCTGGAGGCCTATACCTCTTCCTGGTTCGTAATCTCTCACGCAGACTTCTGCATAGACTGACACTCTGGTAGCAAGTGTCTCAGTCTTCCTGCCTTCAGTTGCAGGGGCACCTGACGTCATGCTATGTCACGCCCGGGGCGCGACGCCATTGGTTATCTTGAGGTTATCTTGAGATGATTTCGGGGCTTTAGTGTCCCCACGGCCCGGTCCTCGACCAGGCCTCCACCCCCAAGAAGCAGCCCGTGACAGCTGACTAACTCCCAGGTACCTATTTACTGCTAGGTAACAGGGGCATTCAGGGTGAAAGAAACTTTGCCCATTTGTTTCTGCCTCGTGCGGGAATCGAACCCGCGCCACAGAATTACGAGTCCTGTGCGCTATCCACCAGGCTACGAGGCCCCTTTCAATACAGCCATGGTCAATACAGCCATGCCCCCGCCGCCGACCAATCACGCCACTGCTGGCGCTATACGCAGAATGCACTAATGCTCTCACCCCTGACCGGAACTCTCACAACCCCCACAATTTACTCTCCCATATTTGATGTCTCATTGCCTCAGCCCAAATAAAGTAAAAATTTAATTTCTTCACAATGCAACATCATGCTTCCTCTCAAGTGTCATAAAATCAATCACGATTTCTTATAGATAAGTACAAACAGGGAATTATGTCTCTTATATGCGGGAATAGGGGGAATCTGGGGCTGACCTCCGTAACAATACCCACCTATTTTTACTCGTATATTTCTGCCTGCAGAACCGATTATTGGCTTTGGATCCCGCTTTTCAAGCCACCAGTTGATTAATGCAATGACTCTTCTTCTATTTCCCAATCATATTTACTTTCAAAATTATGAATAGAGTTTGCTTGCACAACCTGCTCTTTTAATTCATGCTATTTTACCACTACTCTCACGCTAAATATAAACTTTCTAGCTTCTCTATGACTCATCTGAATTTCCAGTTTCTACCCTTGTCTCCTTGTTCTGTCGGCATTCAGTGTGAACATTTCATCTAGTTCCACTGTGCCAATCCCCCTAAGTATTTTATATCTCCCTATCTTATCTCCTCACTATCACCTTTTTTTCTAGCATCGACGTGAGGTTCAGTTCCTTTAGGGGCTCTTAATATCCCATCCCTGGCAGTTCCGGGACGTTGTTGTTGTTGTCGTTGTTTTAGATTTAGCTATTCATAATGAAATGTTCATGTAGCACAGGCTATGGAGAGCCCGTAATTGAGTTCGGTTTTTCGCGATAACCACTTATTCTGATATTTTGGACAAAGTTTTAAATGGCGGTATGGTTTCCTCCCTTTTCCCTGTTTCTTTTTCGCTTCTGTTTTAGTTTTGTTTTAATAACATTATCTTGTTGGAGAATGTAGATGCAGAATGTTCACTAGTGAGTCCCATTCTTCAACGGCTTTTCTAATCATTGTAGTCGCTGTGGAATGTGCATCTAATGCAGCTGCTGTCGTTGGATTAATGTTGAGTTTGATGAGCAGGGCTTCAGTAGCTTCACATTCCAGTAAGTAGTGCAATAGTGGTGCCTCTGCTTCTGTTCCACAGATATGACGCTCATTAACTATTTGGTTTATTACCTCCCAGCAGCACTTGTAACCAAGTCTGAGTCTGTGTGTGGCTACTATAATGTCTCTGGATATCTTTTTGTTAGGCTTGAAGGAGTAGTACCCAGTGGCTTGTTCGTACCATATCGCAGTGGATCTGCCTTCCGCTCTGGCTCTGTGGCGACTTTTGATAGTTAGGAGTATTTGCTCTGGGACGAGTCTCTTTGAATATATATGTGTGTGTGTGGGATAGGTGTGGGGTGCATCTCGCTCTCGCACAAGACAACACATATATGACTTAACGCTTATAGTCAATATTTTGCTTATGAATTAGTACATATGTGGTATATTCCCAGTTATATTTTTTTCAAGGCATTAACTCTTCCTCACGTACCAATTTACGTCTCATAGTACCCGTCCATTGCCGTAGACCGCAGAATAGTCGTGACTGGTTCAATTTTAATGAAATTTGTAGTTTTCAGGTCCCACCTGGGTTGTGAAATTTACCTAATATTGTCCATGCTCTTAGAATATTACAGATCAGCTACGTCCAATTCAAGGCTCGTAGTTTTGTTTTGAGAAATATTAGTTGTTCTTAGTAAATTATAATAGGCACTATAAATTATTACATAGAATAAGTGCTTCACCAATCAACATTATATACACTAGTTTATGCTTTAAAAATTTTAAAGAATGTATTGCAAGAACGTCGACAGAAAACGATGTTACATTGGAATGTCTATGGGGTAAACTACTGCAAACAGGATGGAATAGTGTCTACTATCTGCTGTAAGATAGGTATAGGGGCCACTACCACCTGTTTGTTGGGTAGTGGATGTATATACAAGTGGTAGCAGATCCATACCACTTGTAGGATGGGTCTGGGCCCAACATCTGCCCATAGGATTGGTATGAGGACCATTATCATGCACAGCATGGGTATGGGATCCACTAATGCCCACTGGATGGATATATGTTTCACTTCCACCAACAGGATGTGTGTGGCATCCACTGTTCCGCCCATAAGATGGGTATGGGGTCTACAATCACCCACAGGATGGAAATTGTATCTACTACCGCCCACTGGATGGGTATGGCCTCCATTGCCACCCACAGCATGAGTATAGGGTCCAGTACCGTCCACGGAATGGGTATATGCTTAACTACCGCCGACAGGATGAGTATATCGTCAACTACCGCCCACAGGATGGGTATGGGGTTAACTACCACCCATAGGACGCGTATGGGGTCCACTACCGCCCTCAGGGTGGGTATTGGGTCCACTACCGCCCGCAGGATGGGTATGGCACCCACTGCCGCCCACACGATACGTATGGTATCCACTACCGCCCAAAGGATGGGTATGACCTCCATTGTCGCATACAGGACGGGTATAGGGTCCAGTACCGCCCACGGCATAGGGATGGGTCCATTATCACCCAAAATATGCTTATGGGGTCAAGTACCGCCCACAGGATAGGTATGCGGTTCTATATCGCCGACAGGATGGGTTTGGGGACCACTATCATCCACAGGATGGATATGGGGTCCACTACCGCCCAAAGGATACGTATGGGGTCCACAACCGCCCACAAGGTGGGTTGGGGGGCCACGTGCATCCACAGGATGGGTATATGCACCACTACTGCCCACAAAATGAGTATGGGGTCCACTACCACCCACAGGATGGGTATTGGGTCGACACCCACTCACATGATGGGTATGGGGGCCACTACTACCCATATGATGGGTATGGGGTCACTACCACCCACAGGATAAGCACGGGGTCCACTACCGCCCACAGGATTGGTATGAGGTCAACTACTGCCTACAGGATGGCTATGGGGTCACTACCACCCACAGGATGGGTATGGGGTCCACTACCACCCACAGGATGAGTATGGGGTCCAATACCGCCCACAGGATTCGTATGGGGTCTAATACCGCCCACAAGATGGGTATGGGGTCCACGTCTATCCTCAGGATGGGTATATGCTCCACTACCACTTACAAAATGAGTATGGGGTCCACTACCGGCCACAGAATGGGTATGAGGCCCAGTACCGTGCACATGATGGGTATTGGGTCGACAACCACTCACGGGATGGGCATGGGGGGCCACTACCACCCACAGGATGGGTGTGGGGTCACTACCATCCACAGGATGGGCATGGTGTCCACTACTGCCCACAGGATAGGTATGGGGTGCACTACAGCCCAGAGGATGGGTACGGGGTCCATTACTGCCTACAGGATGGGTATAGGGTTCACTTCCACCCGCAGGATGGATATGGGGTCCAATACCACCCACAGGATGGTTATGGGGTCCAATACCGCCTACAGGATTGGTATGGGGTCCATTACCGCCTACAGGATGGGCATGGGGTCCACTACCACCAACTTGATGTGTATATTGGGTCCACTACTGCCCACAGGATGGGTATGGGATTTATAATTATAATAAGTACTATTAGTTTATTAAGCTTATTATTACTACTTAATTATCATAATTAAGAACCCAATTTCATCTTCATAGTTTCCAACTCTGTGCTTTAAAATTGCTCTTTATCTAGTGTTACCCAGTCTCGCAATCTTTATGTACTTAATCAAATCAACTTTACCATTGTGATCATTGCTGTCTTCTTATATGTGCTAGCAATATGCTGTATTGTGCCTATTAATCTTTGTTAAATTACCATTCAAGCTGTCAATGCAATCCATGTGAGATACCTTTGTGCTTTAATATACATACAAATCTCTCTCATCTCATTTTTCCTTGCAATATACCTGCTATAATTTTATAACTTTTGCTACTATTTACCTACTTAAAATTTTCTGTTAGATTAAGGACCTGGCCGAAACACTGCACGTACTAGTGGCTTTACTAGAATGTAATCACTATTTATTTATATATTTACTTATTTATTTGTTTATTTATTAATTTTTTTTTTATTTATTTGCTTATTTATTTATTTATGTATATATACAAGTAGGTATATTGGGGGATTAACAAAGAACATAGAAATCGAGTTGATTTTACATTCTTGGAAAGCCACTAGCACGCATAGCGTTTCGGGCAAATCCTCAAACTAACAGATAATTTTAGACAATTCACAGCAAAATTGACAAAAATATGTTTACAGGTACTTTACAGCTTTACTATACTGGTACAGATAATTTTAAGTAGAATAATTATAGCAAATCGTCAAAAATATTTACAGGAACATTGCAAGACCTTTTGTTACAGAAGCAGATTAGAATAATTCACAATAATAACAATACACAACAATGAAAGGATTACTAGGTACTTTAGGACAAATTTCCAGGGTTATACATTGGTTCACTGAAGCAAGATATGAGGATCATTACAAGGAATAATGCAGCAGGATATGTACTCAATACAACAACCATGATATCAGATGATATCCAAGATTACAGTGGTAGAGCAACATGGCTTAGGCACAAATATTGGGGGAATACGTAGCACTAGGTACAGTGCGAGATAAAGCACCAGGTAGAAAACTATGAAGATGAAAGAAGGAACTTTTTGGTTTTATTTTTGAATAAGGCAAAAGTTGAACAGCTTTTCAATTCAATAGGGAGTGAGTTCCATAGACTAGGTCCTTTTATTAGCATAGAGTGTTTACACAGATTAAGTTTGACTCTGGGGATATCAAAGAGATATTTATGTCTAGAGTGGTGAGTATGTGTTTTATTATATCTGTCCAGGAAGAGTTTCAGAACAGTGTTTGCACTTAAGAAAAGAGTTTTATAAATGTAATTGACACAAGAGAATGTATGGAGTGAATTTATGTTTAGCATGTTTAGGGATTTAAAAAGGGGAGCTGTGTGCTGTCTGAGAGCAGAGTTTGTTATTGTCTTGATAGCAGATTTTTGCTGGGTGATGATGGGCTTGAGGTAGTTTGCAGAGGTTGAACCCCAAGCACAGATGCCATAAGTAAGATAGGGATAGATAAGTGCAAAATAGAGTGAGAGGAGAGCAGAGTAGGGTACATAATATCTGATCTTAGAGAGTATACCAACTGTTTTTGAAACCTTTTTAGTTATGTGTTGTATGTGGGTGCTGAAGTTGAGTCTGTTGTCTAAGTATAGGCCAAGGAACTTTCCATCATTTTTATTGCTAATGTTAACATTATTTATCTGAAGCTGAATTGCATTTGTTGATTTGCTTCCAAATAAGATGTAGTAGATCTTTCCTATGTTTAGTATGATTTTGTTGGTTGACATCCACACGTGGACTTTTTTTAATTCAATGTTTACAACATTATTTAATATGAGTGGGTTGGGGTCAGAGTAGATGAGAGTAGTATCGTCAGCAAACAATATAGATTTTAGCACGTTAGATACATTAGGCAGATCATTGATGTATATAAGAAACAGGAGAGGTCCTAGGCTGCTGCCCTGTGGCACCCCTACGGTTAGTGGTAGAGTAGGAGAGGTTATATCATTGATGGCTACATATTGGTGTCTGTTAATAAGATAGGATCGGATATAATTCAGGTCAAGGCCACGGATTCCATAAAGGTGGAGTTTAAGTAAGAGGTAGTTATGGGTAACAGTACCAAAAGCCTTTCTCAGGCCAAATGAGAGTCCAAGCAGAAACTCACTTTTGTCAAGGGCTGAGTAGATTAAGTCAAGCAGACTAACAATTGCATCATTGGTACTCTTTTGGGAGCGGAAGCCAAACTTGAAGGGACTTGGTATATTGTATTTTACGAGTTAGGAGTAGAGCTGTTTGTAAATAATTTTTTAAAGTATTTATGATAATATAGGTAGATTTGATATGCGTCTGTAATTATTTATATCTGCCGTGATACCTCCTTTATGAACTGACGTTACTCTTGCTTTTTTAAGGATATCAGGGAATGTCTGACACTCTGGAGATTTATTGAACAGCAAAGCTATGGGTAGTTCAAGGGCATGGGAGGCACTCTTGCATAACATTGATGGTATTTCACTAATGTTCCCAGCTTTGGTTTTTAGTGAGTGAATGATGGACACAACATCTGTAGGGATGATCGGTGAGAGGAGAAGAGAGTTTAGATAGCTGCCTGAAAGATATGTGGTAACATGTGTCTGGGTCTGTGGGATTTTTTGGGCAAGGTTAGCACCAAACGATGAAAAGAAGCTATTAAATTCAGTTTCTGTCTCATGATCTTTTGCAGGTGTATAACCATCCATGGAGATTTTTATCTGGTTATGTGAATGTTGTTTAGCTCCTAGGATATTAGAGATGGCTCTCCATGTGCTTTTCATGTTGCCTTTTGCTTCTTTGAATCTATTCTCGTAATAGGAACGCTTTGCTTTTATTATACTGGTAAGCACTGACGAGTACCTCTTAACTACTTCCTTTGCAACTAGGCTAATCCTAAGTTTTTTTTCATATTCATATTTCTTGTCATTGCTATGAGTATGCCATTTGTGAGCCAGGGATTATTTAACCTTTTGCCAGTTACTTGCTTGGTGAGGAGAGGACAATAAGTATTGTACTGGCTTAGAATTTTGGAAAAAGGAGAGGCTAGTTAACAAATTTATATCCTTTGTATTATTTAATTCAGATTCACAGTTTATATTATGGAGGGCATTTGTGAGATTGCCAATTGCTGCTTCACTGTGTAACCTAAAGGTAATTTTCTTGTTAGCTGGTGGTGTTATGGTCATGTTCGCTACAAGGAAGGTAGGATAGTGGTCAATTGTTTTGTCAGTGATTTTACCTGATGTAAGGGGAGCTGTTATGTTGGTCTATAAGTAATCCAGGGTAGTAGCGGATGTTTGAGTGAATCGGGTGGGCCTGGTGAATTAATTCTTCCGTTTAATTAGGGTGAGATTAAAATAATATAAAACCCCCAAATATGTGTGAAGTGGAAGTTTACTGGTGATATTAAATTATAAATATACAGTTTGCTCAGAAGAAATGAATAAGTAATAAATAAAATCAATAGGGTCTCCAAACCCCAAGGAGGAAGATAACATTTCCACCACAGTACAGTACTGCAAGGTGCAACAGAATATTAGCATCCTATCGACAAGGTCCAAAATTAATGTGACTTTGCCTACTGCCCAACTTACCATTAAGACCCAATGGGACAAGGTCCATACCCCTGGGATGTTTGACCAAGGATCCCAGAGAAAATTTATCACACAAAAGGCGGCATATGATCTAGGCTTCTATGTCCATCAAGTACAGGCTATCATGGTGGGTACAATTCCAACGGACTAACATGTACAAGGTCTAGGAGCCACTACCATATTCCTGAGCCGAAAGGGAAAACAATTGTCATATATATTACATCTGATTACCTCACCGATATAGAAAGCCTTGTATGTGCAGACTATTATAATAATTTCCTCATTTGTTACACTTAATATCAGGGAATAAACCTGTTAACATGTGCCGGAGGCAAGTTACTCACACTCCCAGTATTAAGCCTGAGGAGGCCTATGCCTGCAGACAACAATTTAAGTAAAAGTTTTAATTTGTCAGCTGAATATAAACTCCAGCAAAAATTAACCAATGAAAATACAGCTGCCGGTATCAACAGAGATTGGTCTTGATACAATAATTTAAAGCCGAGTTGGGCTCCTGGAGCCTCAGTTGCTAATCAGTGACTAGTAGCCTAAATAAAGCCACAAGTCATTGCGATCAATGATACTGATCTCACTGAAGTCTCAAAGCTGTACTTGACTTTAGTGTTTGATTACATTCATTCCTCGGAATTAATAGAACAAAATAAAATTAGTATCCTTGAAGTTGGAGTGATATGGAATGGCTTAGAGACCACCCACATCTGCAACTCCAGTACAGAACATTCGTCTTGTATGAACTGCCGCACAGAGGAGCAACACCAAATCAAATAATATATATCATAATTCTGAAGAGGAGAATCCGTGTTCGCAAGTTCTAAACAGTGTAATGAGACCTGAGTTTCTTTCCAGAAACTTTCCCGAAGTTATTGGATAATAATTTTTGTCTAGGATTAAATCGTTATGATATCTAGTAACACCAAACCAGGTGTAAGGGTCCTATATCATAATTTTATCTCGTGCATTAAAACTGAATTATATATATATGTTCTTGAGAGATGTTACTATGTAACATTTTCACAGTTAAATTATGAGCACGTGAGAAATTATGCCAAGCGCACCGTCCCATGACTGAGATACTACCATTAAAATGTGTCTAGTACGGACTACACGTGGCGGACGGCGTCTGATATGATGATCAGCTTATACACAACGAATACAGCTGAGACAGATTTAAGTTGTACTAACACTTAGTAACCTAGATAAGAAAGAAATTGGAAATTAGATCTACCGTTCAATTGCGGTGAGATAAAAAATTATAAAACCGGCAAATGTGTGAATTTGAAGTTTATTGGTGATATTAAATTATAAATATACAGTCCACTCAGAAGAGATAAATAAGTAATAAATAAAATCAATACAATCCAAATAATTTTAAAGAAATCATTCACTGGTAGATTTTCCCACAGTAGCTGAGATAAATCTCATTTCCTGCCATCTCAGCATTATTATTCCTCAATATTTTTCCTAGTTCAAACTTTTCAATCTGTATCCTTTCATGCTTTGCTAGGCTTTGTTTCACATAATCTATGAATGACAATTGCCAGCATCGTTTGTGATCCACTTTCATGCTTGTTCATAACCCACAATGTTTCATTCCTTTCCGAGTACATCTAATTTCCCTGTTTATTTATAGTTGTATCTCCTGTATTTTTCTATATTAGAACAATTTTCGGAAGTTGCTCCTTCATATTCCGAAGTCTACCCTCGTTGTCTTGCACCTATATGTTGCCTGCCCCCTCCCATTGAATCCCCCACTAATTCTATCCACCCTACTCCTAACTATTGCATCTCGCGCCAAACGTCTTGGCCAGCCTTGTGGTTTTTCATTCTCCCCTCATCTTCCTGATTTCTCCGTGAATACAGTCCTCGAGAACTTGATATTGTCTCTGTCTCGTCCTCTATTTGTTGAAGTATCTCTCTTTTGATTTTCAGGATCAAATCCTGGTAATATCATGCCCTCACACATATCGTGTGTGTTTACTCACCTATTTATATTCACCTATTTGTGCCTGCAGGATCGAGCTCAAACTCTTGGACCCTGTTTTTCAAGCCATTGGTTGTCTAATGCAATGACTCCTGGGCCATTTCCCAATAATACCCGATTTGAAACTTATGAATATAGTTAGCTTCTACAATTTGCAGCTTTAGGTCATTTCATTTACTCACAACCCTTACACTAAAAGAAAACTTTCTAACATCTTTATGATATATCTGAGACTTAAGCTTTCTTTCATGCCCCCGTGTTCTATTGATATTCATTGAAAATATTTCCTCTGTTTCCACCCTATGAATATCTTTTATGTATATTATACATCTGTATCATGTCCCCCTCTCTCTTTCCTCCTTTCTAACATCGTCAGGTTTCAATTCGTATTCGCTCCTCATCCTCACAGCTCTGGGACGAGTCTCGTTGCAAACTTCTGCAACTTTTTGAGCTTCAATATTTTTTTTCGATGGGCGCTCCACGATGGTGCGGCATATTCTAAGATTGGCCTCATATAGGCGGAATATAGTGATCTAAAAGCTTCTCTATTCAAGTTTCTGAAGGATGTTCTGATTTTTGACAGAGTAGAGTATGCGACTGACGATATTTTATTTATATGAGCCTCTCGAGTTTGGTTTGATGTTTTGTCCATTCCCAGGTCTTGGGAATGGCCCAAAATGTTTGATCTTCCCAGGTCATTTCTCGGACCAACTCTGCAATCTGTTCAAGTCATTCTGGAGAATCTTACAATCGTCATCTGTCACAACCCTCCTCGCTAGTTTGACATTATCTGCAAACATCGACATAAATGACTCAAATCCTGCAATCAAGTCATTTACATAAATGAGGAATTCAATAAGTCCCAGCACCAATTCCTGAAGCACCTCGCTTGTTACTCTACGCCAGTCTAACTCCTCGCCTCTCACTGTCACTCTGACTCCTGTCTTATATAATTCCTTACCCGCGAGATTGCGTTTCCGTCTACTCCCGCCTGCCTCTCAAGTTTGTGTAGTAGCCTTCTGTGGGGTGCTGTATCAAAGGCTGTTTGGCAGTCCAGAACAATGCAATTTGCATATTACTCTGTCTTTCCTTATTTTCGTTACCTTATCATAAAAGTCGAGGAGGTTCGTCAAGCATAAATACCCTTCTCAAAAGCCGCGTTGTACTTACAAACCTAATTTTATCCTGGTATGCAACTGGTGTTAACCATAAAATTCTTTTAAGTATTTTCCAAAGGATGCTTGTGAGCAACACTTGCCTGTAGTTAAGTGCCTCTTCTCTATCTCTTTTCTTGTAGACTGGCTCTACATTTGCCTTCTATCAGCAGTTGGGTAGTTACCCCATTTGTAAGTGGCTCATTATAGCTTATTAATATATATTTTAACGCAATTGTTTTAGCTGAACCTTCCGAATGGAACCGCTCGATAATGCATTACTGTTACACCACTATGAGATCTGCCTGCAAGGACCTGAGTACAAAACATGATTCAGAATTGAATAGGCTTATTCAGCAAATTGATTGGAACAAATACTCCAAGAGTGACTTCGATATTAATCCTTCTAGTAGACAACTGGATTATGATACGATGATTGCTCTTGGTTATGGTTTGAATTTTTCCATAACGAATTGTAATTATGTAGACATTGTCAATGGTTTTTGCAATCTGGAAAAGTATAGTGAGATTTCACCTGATGACAGTTGCAAGGGTATGGTTTACGGGTCTTTACCTTAGAGTACAGTTCCAAATTGTCCAGATTGGTTTATTTAAGCGTTCAAAACCCTCAAAAAAGATAACTCTCTAACATCACAAATGCTGATAAGTCCTATGCTGTTGTCATCATGAATAAGGATGACTACTTCCTAAAAATGAGAAGCGTAAATTGAGACTAGAACCGTGCACAACACCTGAGCAGGTGAGCCAAGTGGCTTCCCCTGCTCAGGTATTGTACCTGGCTCTAGTCTCAAGGGGTGCTGAGGGGGGTGGGGATCCCGGGGGGGCGCGCGAGTGTGATCTCGGGAACATTTGTGGGTGGCGGGAGGGTGTCTCACCACGCCCGGGTGAGGTCTCGTGGCAGGTTGTGGGTGGCGGGAGGGTGTCTCACCACGCCCGGGTGAGGTCTCGTGGCAGGTTGTGGGTGGCGGGAGGGTGTCTCACCACGCCCGGGTGAGGTCTCGTGGCAGGTTGTGGGTGGCGGGAGGGTGTCTCACCACGCCCGGGTGAGGTCTCGTGGCAGGTTGTGGGTCGCGGGAGGGTGTCTCACCACGCCCGGGTGAGGTCTCGTGGCAGGTTGTGGGTCGCGGGGATGGGGGGGGGGTAAAAGGAATATGTATAGGAACAAGTATATGCAGCAAGAATAAGTGAAAGATGAAAGTTTGTGTGTTGGTATCGTAGAATTCATCATCATATATAAATTTAAAGTTAAATAATAATAATAATAGTATGTATGGAAGGAGATGACTATGTTGAGCTATGATGGAGAAGATGGAGATGGAGAAGGAAGGAAAGCTGCCCTTT